>NC_056741.1:820704910-820897410 GCF_019279795.1 Protopterus annectens | reverse complement strand
CTCAGCACATGCAGAAAAACTTAGAAGATACACAGATAAATATAAAAGAAAAGTACAAAATAAGCAATTTATTTATAACTTAAAAAAGTTTTATTTATAGAGAACTGGGAAACAAGGTAAAATGAATATAAAGACTACCAAAAAAAGAAGAAATAGATACATTTTGGAGAAGTATTTATGAAGATACTATGGAACATAACAAAGATGCTACACAGATAGAAGACGTAAAAGAAAGAATAAGAAGTTTAAAGGTACAGGATATAAAATGGGATGAAGTAACAGCCACAGAAATTGAAACAAAGTTAAGAAAAGCCTCTAATTGGAAAATCCCAGGCCCAGATGCAGTACCTAACTTCTGCTTAAAAGTATTAATATCTTTGCAAGAAGATTTAGCTATGGTTAAGAACTATTTATATGTGCACCCTGAACAGACACCAACCTGGCTAACAACAGGAAAAACAATGCTCCTACTTAAATGTGAACATACAACCTACCCTAAAAACTATAGACCAATAACTTGCCTTCTGACAATGTATAAACTATACACTGGAATTACTGACAACAGACTTTATAGTCACTTAGAAGAAAACTCAATTATGGCAGTAGAACAAAAGGGCAATAAAAGAAAATCATATGGAACAAAGGAACATTTGTTGTTAAATAAAGTCATAGTGGAGAACTGTAAAAAGGGGAAGAATCTAAGTATGGCATGGATTGACTATAAAAAAGCATTTGATAGTATACCACATACATGGATAAAAGAGTGTTTAAAAATATATAACATACACCCTACACTGATTGACTACATTACAGTGGCCATGAAACAGTGGCAGACCACTTTGTAATTAAGCTATGATAAAGGACAAATTATTCCAGGGATAAAAATTCAAAGGGGGATATTCCAGGGTGACTCTCTGTCACTACTGTTATTCTGTCTTGCCCTTAGCCCATGAGCTGTCTACTTAACGGCTTAGGCCATGGCTATAAATTGTCTCCTAGAAAACAACAAAGTGTAAAGACTTCTCATCTTCTATTTTTCAATGATTGAAAACTGTATAGCGCATCAGACAAGGAACTGAAAGCACAACTGCAAGTTGTCAAAACTTTCTCAGGTGATATAAGAATGTCATTTGGTCTTGATAAATGTGCAAAAGCAACCTTTAAAACAGGAAAACTGTAGCACCAAGAAAACATCAGTTTAGGACAAGAATGTGATATAAAAGAACTTGAGCAAGAGGGAATGTATAAATACTTGGGAACTGATGAAGGATCAACAATAAAACATGAACAAATGTGAATAAAACTTAGTAAGGGATACTTTACGAGACTTAAATGAATCCTGAAAACAGCGCTGACATCTAGGAACAAAATCCAAGCTATAAACCAATTTGCTCTTCCTATCCTAACTTACAGTTTTGGAGTGATTGACTGACCCCAAAATGTCCAGGAAAGATTAGATAGGAAAACAAGAAGGGTGCTTCATGCTGACCAAATGATTTATAAAAATCAGTGAATACCAAGATTATATATTCCCCATTCTGACAGAGGGATGGGCCTCCTTGAAATTGATAACATGTATAGATCTGCAATCATGGGACTCTACACATATCTGCTGGCCTCACAAGACCCAAATATAGTGAAAGGTTTGAAACATGAGGAGAATAAATCTAAGATGACTTCTCTGCTTAATGTAGCAGAAGCATATCGGCATCAAGCAGGAATGGAAATCAAACCAGAAGTAGATAAAAATCAGGCAGCAACTGAATGTGCCAAAAAACAAAAGAAAGAATATCATGTGAAGCACCAGATGAAAAGGCAAGAAATGTGGAAAATGCATAAATATAGTTGCAAGTATAGAAACTTCTGGAAGAACCTCATGTTCAGGGACAAACAGGAATGGTTAAGGAGAGGGAAATTCAAACTAAGAGATGCAAGGTTAATACTGGCGGTCCAAAATAGTGGGCTACATACATGCTGGTTTGCAAAGTGCATTGAAGATGTGGGAGAAACAGACAAATGTAGGTTTTGCAAAGCCAAATTGGAAACAGTTGCACACCCCGTTGCTGGTTGTGACATACTAATGGCAACAGGACTGTATACTAAAAGGCATAATAATGTGGCAAGACTGTTACACTGGGGATTGTGCAAACATTATGGTATTGAAGTTGCTGAAAAAACTGGAAAGAAGATCCACAAAGCATCATAGAAAATGATGAAGTCTACATCACATGAGATCACCCATTACCAACAGTTCAGAAGATAGATGCTAGAAAACTGCATATAGTGGTCCAAGAAAAGAAGACAAAAGTAGCATTGATTATTGAAATTGCCACACCAAGTAACTACAGTGTCTTGTGCACAGAGAGACACAAAGTCGTAAAATATTAGGATCTGCAGGCAGAAGTGAGAGCAATGTGGAAGAAAGGTACCCAGATAGTTCCAATAGTAGCAGGAGCAACAGGTCTCATAAAGAAGAATTGACAATCATATTTAGATATGTTACCAATACATGTAACCCCATATGAATTGCAGAGTCATTACTGGGCACATTGCAGGTGCTGCGAAAAGCACTTCTGGCTGACATCAAAGACTGAAACAATACTAATTTCATGAACTTTAATCATACTTTGAATTAGGAATGAGGTCAAAAAGACTTTGAGAAATTAAAATAGTGAATAACAAATATAAAGTTTCTCATTGCTGCACTTTTTTGCCCTGGAAAAAAAAAAAAAAAAGAAAAGAAAAGAAATGCTAGTTAACGTGGCCACATTCGAGAGTAAATTTATAGTAGTAAACATACTTAACATTGCTGAATAATATTAAATCTCCCCAGACCAAGTGCCCGTGATGGATGAATCATTGAAGCATACAAGGATATTAGTAGTGCAATTTTAATAAGTATGGTCAACACATTGCATTGCTCAATGGTGCAGAGGGCTGGAGCAGAAATAAACAAATACTGTGTACATACTTGGCAGTGCAATATCCCTAATCTAGACCAGGGTAACTGCCAGTTATTATGTGTAGGAAGATGCAGGGCTTTTTGTAGGGAATGCCCCTTGCAAAGGTGAGAGGATGCCCCCCATGAACAAAGCCTTGCATGATTTTGCTCAGCACCCTGTTAAGTATGCACAGCTAGTTCTGGGGAGAAAAAAAAATCACAAAGATCCACAAACAGCTCTTAATGTCCACTTAAAATTTCTTGGCTGCCCATCACCATGGTGATGGGGAATGAATGGGCAGATTCTCTTGAAGGGGGCTGATGATTCAAAGGCAGCAGATGCAAAAAGGAGACAAAAATATAGTCAATACATCAGTGGCATTTTAATGTAGCCCCATGTAGCCCAAAATAACTTCTTGAAAATAACAGATCTCCAATGATGTTTTTCTTTAGAAATTTTCACAGGTGCAATCTGATGATATGTACTCTATAAAACTAGAGACAAAGTGAAGTTTGCTACTGCAGTCTTCCGAATAACATCCTCCACATAAGGGGAAAGGGCATGTATTTTTTGCATTTTCAGCTGACTTTGTTAATAAGTAACTGAATAAATGCATGTGGACATGATTTCTATTTGGCATTCAGTTACTTAGATGAGAGAGGTGACATTTCAGCAAAAGTCTGAAAGACTCATTAAATCTGAAGAGAAATTTGAGGTCCTCTAGCTTTGAATCTTAGTACCTCAGGGATGTCCAGATCTAATCTGCTTTGCTTCTAAACTGATAAAGAAATTATGTTCCCACATCTGATCTGCAGATAACTAATGAGTGACTAAGCTCATAATTTTGTATATTGTTCAGTCTGTAACATGTAGTCTGGAAAATCTGAAGCATTAAAGACGATGCATCTGTTGAGTTTGCATTTGTGATTACAGCACTGAGCTATCAACAAGAAATAAGTAAGAGGAAAGTGCAACAAACATTGAACTGAAAATGTAGTTTATAAGTTGTGTGTAACAGTTTTGGGTACTGTTTATTTAAAGTAATGCGTGTACAACTTTAGAACCATTAATTAAAGACGTTATGGAAAAACAACTAACAAATTGTTATATTGAAACAGCTTGATGTTTACCTATTTCTCGCAAAGGCTCAGGCATTTTAGAAGAAGATGAAGATTTGTTATGCTGTAAGCAGATAATGCAGCTATACAATTTGCATTTTATATTTTGTTTTAAATTTCTAAGTATCTTATTGTCTAATATGTTCACTGGATCAAAGCAGCACACGCTGCGGGTACTCTATTTGTTAGCCTTCTTGCTGGGTCTATATTAAATCACCAGACGCTTAAAAAAGCGAACAGTGTTTAATTGACCTTATGTAAGCGAAAGCTTACAATGTCGAAGTGTCAGAACAGCGATAAAAAAAAAAAAAAAAAAATCAATTACAAACACTACACTACTCTACTTAAATATACCAACTCCGAGACCGCACTTCAGTGCTGAAAACGGCAAAGTACCAAAGCAGCCAAGCAAATTCTTTCCCAGGGAAAGAATTCGCTTAACAGCTGCTTCAATATTTTTCATTTTCAACCTTTTCAGTTTATTTATGTATTTATTTATTTATTTAAATTTGTTGACCGGGAGTGTCAGACTGGACGTAGGTCCATTTTCAGTGGAGGCCCGGGGAGAAAAGCTGCACAGTAAAATAAACAGACAGTAGTTACATTGGATTACATAGCGATTAACAATTTAACATAGCAATTACTTACAAAATATTTACAGATGAAGAACATAGTACATCAGTAGACAACTAGAATCTTTATCTGTGAAGTACATAACAGACATTAACAAATGTTACAATGAGAAGTTCCTGCTGTATAATAAGTACTAGGCTTATGAACATCTGAGCTTACTATAATCAAGGTAGTTAGTGGAGTGGAAAGAAAGGTAGTGGTTGGATGGGGTGGATGATATTAGAGTGGGAGTTGCAAGGGCATAGCCAGCATGTTTTTAGGTGCGCTTTTAGTAAAGTTTTGAAGTGGGTGCATGATGGTATGGAGGTAATTGTGGGTGGGAGTGAGTTCCATAATTTGGCTATGGCGCAAGAGAATAGTGCTTCACCAGCAGAGTGATTGGCTTTAGTGATCTGCAAGTGATTTTTGTTGCTGGATCTTAGTGGTCTGGTGGTGCGATAGGGTTGGAGTAGGTTCTGGAGGGATGGGACATTTAGTGGATGGTTTACTAGTTTGTGGGCGAGTGAGAGTTGATACCACTGAAGGAGGTGAGGGAGTTCAAGCCAGCCCGGTTCAGCAAGTGAGAGACAATGGCGACTACGGTAGGATGCCTCTGTGGCAAATTTGGCGATTTTGTTGTAGCAGGTCTCTAGCTTGTTTAGATCACATTGCCTTATGTTGGTATATATTGGAGAGGCATAAAGTAGGGTGGAGATAAGGTGGGAATTTGCTATTGAAATCTTTGCTACTTTGGTGAGAAGTTGCTTATTTCTGTATAACGCTCCTAGTTTTTTGTGGACTTTTTTTATGGTCATGGATATGTGAATATCAAATTTTAGTTTATTGTCTATTTCCACTCCTAGCAATTTGGTGTGTTCGGTTGGGTATATAGTGGTGTTGTCTTTTGCTGTGATGTTAAAGTGAGAGTTGTTTTGAGTATGTTTGGTGGGTTGGAAGATGAGTAGTTTAGTTTTTTTGGGTTGAGTATTAATTGGGCATCGGATAACCATGTTTCAACAGAGGAAAAGGTTTCCTTTGTGACTTTTTGCAGTTTGAGTAGGGACTGGGCTGAGCAGATGATGGTCGAGTCATCTGCGTATTGTATGAGTGTGCCATGTTTGGTGGCAGAGGCTAGTTTATTGCTGTTAGTTGCTCGTATGAGGGGGCTGGAAACAATCACAAAGCAAAGACAAGTATGTGTTAAGAAACAATCACAATTGACCAAGGACTGCTCTGAAACTGTAAGTCATTTCTTAATTTCTCAGGTGGAAAAACAGGATAACCTTGTATCAGTAGGCTACTGTGGTCATAGTTTAAATTAACAAACACACAGTATTGATCAGTTATGCATACTATTTGCTAATAGAAGAGAATAAGAGAAAGTGGAAGATGTGTGTGTGTGTGTGTGTGTGTGTGTGTGTGTGTGTGTGTGTGTGTGTGTGTGTGTGTGTGTGTGTGTGTGTGTGTGTGTGTGTGTGTGTGGGGGGGCTGCTTACAAGCCAAAGCAGACTGCTCTCCAGGGGAAAATTAATATTGGCTCAAACAGGTAGACACATACTCAAAGTTAACTTTAGTTGTTTGCAGACAGTTCAGACCCGGACTGCGCTTTTCTTATAACATGGATAAAAGTGGTACCACAGTTGAATACTTAAGAGTGGTGTTAGGTCTAGAAAAGAAGATTACAGAGAGGAGTAAGCACTTTGAGATGGTAAAGATATAAAGATTATAAAAAACACACTGAGCAAATAGCTACCACATGCAGAACAATGTCTTGAACCAACTACTTAGTATATGCAGATACTGAGCCAATTGGAAGAACATTAGAAAAAAAACCCAGACAGTTATGCAGTCACAGATAAAAATATAGCGAGCAGCAATCTGTCGTGGTTCTCTAATGTGATTCTATCCACCAGTAACAGCACAATTATATAGAAATAATTTAGACACGAGTATGAGCTGTCTGCACACAACACAATTACATGAATAACATTAGTGAACAAGGTGCAGCTATGCAAATAGACCATACATACTATTATACTAAAAACAACTTGGTGCATACAAATGCTAGCATGCCATAGTAACATCCAATAATAAAGCATAAATCATATTAGATGTCTAACACAATTCAACATAAACATATACAGTTGTAAAATGGCTAATAGTTCGACCAAGATGCATTCAAAAGAATGCGTCTTCGGTCTTCTAATATAGACCCTTCTTGCTTACTGGATCTTAGAACCTGTACATAAAACTAGAGTAGAATATGACAAAAACAGTGTGATCTAAATATGCCATAAATCTTTTAAACAATTATAAACACAGGAAAACATAAAAAATTAAAAAAAATGTAATAGCGTCTGTTCAATTAATGTATACTATAGATGACATGTCTAAATCTGAAGATCTTCCAAGTATCTTTACCAAAGGTCCACCTTCTATATGAGTAATTGTAATCCAGTTGCACTATTTTCTTCTGGCTAAAATACCGTTAAGTCACATTACATAAAAAGAATCAGGTTACATTACCCGCTATGCAGTGCCGTCATGTAGCCAATAGATTTCTGGACCTGATATAGTCCCTACAGAAAGTACTGATAGGGCAACCATTATTTTGTCACAACTAGCAAAAAATTATATAAAAAGAGTGGAAAAAATCTATAAATACAATAAATTTAAATGTGGGTACCATGGTGGCTTAACACTGAAATTTTTGAGGAGCTTAAGATGGATTGAGGTGGGGTTTGACAGGGCAGAGGCAACTAAATAATCCACAAAACTTTTAATTAAGCTCTATGGTGTACTGTAGTCAAATAATATGAAAATACATAAGCTGCATGGTGTAGAAGGAAGGAGCCCTGTCTTTAATCCAGGTGACTGGGATTTGAGTAGCAGCCCTGGAATTAGAGGCACCGATGGGCTGTGCTCGCTTGATTTTATCCAATGGGCAGTGCAGTGGCACAGTGGTTAGCATTGTCACTTCAAAGCTAGAGGTTCTCCAGTTCGATTCTTGGCTAGGGTGCCTTCTGTGTGGAGTCTGCATGTCATCCCCACACTCGTGGGGGTTTCTTCCAGGTAATCCAGTTTCCTCCCACATTCCAAAGACATGCATCTGGAGCATTTCTCCCCAGGCCTCCACTGAAAATGGGCACTGTCCCAGTTGGCCTTTCCTGTAAACAAATGTTAAATAAATAAATAACAAAATAAATCTGGAGGAAAAAGATCTGGACTGTGTGATGAAGAATAGTATATCTGCTGTGTTGCTGGTGTTACCAGAGAACACAGTAGAGTACATACCAGGTTGAAGCTGATGAGGTCATGGAGAAGGTGACATGCCACCATGTAGATACATCATGGCCTCATAGTGCCCAACTGCATGCTCCTTGAGAGCATTTTCCCAGAGAGGAACAAAATCATGTAGGTGAGAATGTTCACCTCACTAGTTTATCACCCCATTAGGGCATAAAAATCTATTTGCCCATGGTATGATGCCTTCTTCCTTCTCAAGCCAACCTTCACTCCTGGCGGCTGAAGTGGAATAAGTGGGCCAAGTGAGTAGCCAAGGAAGTGAGGTGATGGTCATTGGAAGGCAGTAGAAATACAAAAAATAAATAGATAACATAAATATACTGAGTTTGATAGCAGGTTACAACCTAGTAGCCTACTCAGTATGCCAATTTCTCATACCTGCTAGATGAACAATTGGCTTATTGTTTCTTACTACCTCATAAGAAATGTCTTCTGCCTGTTCAATTGCATTCTTGAGTTAACTCCGTTTTTTTATTACACAGTGTTTACAGAAGACTTGTTCTAGACTGAGGCATCCATCACCCCAAACATTCTTCATATTTTCTTTCTTTAGCAGTTCACATCTATCTTCAGACCATGTCTTTTTTTTTCTCATGTCATCCTCTCTTTTTTAATATGATACTCTCCAAGAATTTGAATTTGCTTAAAGGAAACCACCCCATAAGTGCAATATTCATTTGTCCCAGTGTATATTTTTCTCCATAAAAAAAAGTATTCATACATCAGCTGTTTCCCATCTTGTCTAACATTTCGGGTCTATATTATATCATCGAACGCTTAAAAAAGCGAACGCTGATTGATCGACCTAATTTAAGCAAAAGCTTACAATCTCGAACTGTCAGATCAGCGATTTTTTTCCCAGGGAAAAAAATCGCTGATCCAAAACACATACACACAACACAAGCACACCAAACAAACAGAAATCCACACACATACACCTAAAATCTGATACATAACCCTACACTAAACTATGCACACACCACTAGCTACCCACTTACCTTAACCCAAACCCTAACCCTAAGGTCCGTCACTATCGCACACTCACCTCACTCACACCCTAACCCTAACTCACTTAAATCCGCCCTAACCCTCATGTCCACTCAATCGCACACACACCTAACCCGAGCCCTAACCCTAACTCACCTAAATCACCCTAACACTCACATCCACACAATCGCACACTTACTTGAATCCGACAGGTAACTTTCCACCATAACACTGAAAATACCGAAGCAACAGAAACGGACAACCGAATTCTTTCCCTAGGAAAAAATTAGAGTTTCTGCTGCTTTGATATTTTGCACTTTCGCGAAAATAAGTTCGATCAATCAGCGTTTGCTTTTTTAAGCATTCGAAGATATAATATAGACCCTAACATTTCAGTGTTACTAAGCTTTCTCAATGAACACTATGTTCCACAGGCATGAAATCTTACAATACATTCTCTAGGAGTTGGTCTCCCAGGATATCACACCATATGGCCTGTTACATTTATAATTTTTGACCAGGAAAACTGTACAAAACAAGGAAGGATATTTGCAACTCTCTGTCATTCCCTCCTACTGAAGCAACAAGCCCACTGTCCACCATGTATCTTTTTTTTGTAGGTTTTCTCTGAATCCACCTTATTTGTATGAGTTCATGAGCAGCTTATTAAACTTGACACTTTAGTCTGGAAGAGTAAGTGAGTGGTGAAAGATATTTTAGTTACAGAAATGTTTACGCTTCATAAAAGCAACTCATTTTAATCACTCTGTGAAAATGAAAAATCTCACATAGAAGTCAGTTTAAACATGACAAAGAGCATATATCAAAGGAGTCACCCATTAAAAATGTATAAATATGCCATGGGGTAATGTTCTATGTTTATTGCCTCAGTCTGTATATTCTGTGGGATTCACATCAGAACACATGTAAATCTCCAAGTAATATGGTGGAGACATGGGTATTACACAAAACAGCAAGATAAGATAAAAAAAAAAAAATACTTTTTCAATTTCAGAGCACAATTAACTTTTAGGTACTTATATTCTACCATATTCCCACCTGCCTCATCTATCATGAAGACTTTAAATATTAAGCTATTCAAGCCTCTCTTTGGCATCTGAATGCTGTCATCTGAACTTCCTCCATCCTCTCTATATCCTTGTGAAGAAGGTTCCAAAAATGTACAATACCCAAGATGCAGTTCTTCCAAATGTGTATGAGGGATATTAACCTCTTTTTATTTTCCAGAGCTATGATGTCTCTTCATATGAATCATAGTATTTGTACTTTTGTGCTGCATTGCTTACTGACTTTTAAGTTATCTGACATGACTGCCCCTACCACAGTTTGGAACCCAGATGGACAGACAACAAACTGACTACTAGAAAAAAAATGTTTGGTTTCATAGTACTGCTGTGTATCTTCAAGCATCATGTGAGAGCCTGGTTAACATGTCTTAAAATGAAACTTTATAAGATTCATAAATGAGGTTTTTGTTATTGAGCTTTAACTTTCAAGAGATCTGCATCAGCATCATTGCTAATTAAGGGGTGTGGTCCAATGGGATACCTGGTAAATTTTCAGTAAATGTAAAGTCATAGGTATAAAAATGTCTCTTTCTACTGTTTAACACTTAAGGTAAAACAGCTGTGTGCCTTTAACTATTAGCTGTCTACTGCCTATCAACAGCCCATCTTTCTTTTCTTGAAGTGACTTAAAGTGCCTATAGTTTACTATTTTGATATCTGAGAAAGTGCAGCGAATGTAATTTTCAGTCATTACACAAGGCTTCTGTGGTGTATGTCCATGATTATATTGTTTTCTAAACACTGCATGTCTCTGTTTAAAGCAACCACTAAACATCAGTTACCACTCTCCAGGCGACAACAGAATTCTATATGGAGAATTTAGGGAACAAAGGGGAAAACATCCAGATAGATGGATAAACAAACAGGCATGTAAATAGACAGAGACAAAGGGTACCATTCATGTCAGTTATGCATGTGCTAGGCATGTACCTATACAAGTTGCACACATGCGCAAACACAGTGAAAGTCATAGCTTATTGCCATGCATGTAAGTCCTCAAAATTCACAATGAAAGTTGTAAGTAAATTAATGCATAATGATATTTCTATGAAGAAATGTATGTAAATGCTGTTCTGATGATGTGCTAATGGAGCACCTTTCCTGCTTTTTGCAACTCAGTCACAGAATAATGAGCAGATGTGTTTTGCGCCCAAAGCTGATATAAAGATAAACACTAATATTTTAGGTTACTCTGTAATCAGAGAAATTCTTGGTGTAACTGCTAGCTTCATAATTCCACACTTTGAAATGCCTGTTATTGCAGTACCACAAGAAAGTATGTCTGAGAGCATTCAGTGCCTAAGATTTAGGCATTATCTGCAATAGCTAACCCATTAGAACTTTGGGGAGCAAGATGCTTTTGGGCACTTTTATGTGGATAGGGATGGAGTTAGGGTTTTTGTGAACATGTATGTAATACAAGCTAAAATTGCAGGAGTGCAGGGCTTTCACATCATTGTGTATAGCTCTTTCAGTGACAGACTGGAGACATCTTGGGTAAAAGGCTTCAGCCTCTAGTGTTATGTAGCAGTTCCTTGATGTTACTCTAGCCCATGTGAGTAAATGCATCTATTTTCCACAGACACCACAGAACCAGCCACCACCATACATGCTTTCTACAGCATGTCACACACCCTGATGTGGTTGATGTGGCAGACTTACCTTTATGGCTATCTGGACTCTACCTAGTCCATGAGAGGAGAGGTATCATCACTGGAAGGGCTACCACCAGAGTATAATGTATGCAGCTGCATCACCAAAATCCCAGCCCAGCATCTTGGTAGTGCCCATGACCTCAACATATGGATCACAAGTTCACTGTATCACCACTTCTTGCATGGTATGATAACACATGGACACCAAGTAGGTAAGTGAACCACAAATCAATAGACACACCCATAGGTATTTGTATAACCAATGAACCAGGTTTAATGATTAACCTCCCCATTTGCATGTGCTCCTCTTCCCATTATGATATTCAGTTGATGCAAGGTATGCATCAAACCTTTGTTAATGATACCAGATCTGAATTGACAGGAGCTGTCTATGAGTAATACATCAGCATTCTCTCACAGACAAACTGAAACCAGAGATCCCTTTCACCCAAGGTTCCTTTAGAAATGTCTTTAAGACAAACTACCTACTCCTAAGTGATACATTGGCAAACTCCAAATCCCCAACAAACCCAGTTAACTCTACTGAATATACAGAAATGTACACCACCACACTATACCAGCATGCACACAGCTGCATAGATGCATCTGCACCCCTCAGAAACAGGTGCAGGGCAAACCCCAGAAAAATAAAAACACATGGTGGAGCCCTAATATAAACAAACTTTATAATAAAAGGAAAAATATTTAACCAAAAATAAGAGTAATTCCCAGAATGTTAGAGCCCCTGTCACTAAAATAAACAAACAGCTTAGGAACTTAATAAAATCCACCAAAGCCAGGTTTGGTGCTAAAATAGTTACTCAAGCCAAAGGCAATTACAAGACATTTTTTAATTATGTTCATTATCTCAAAAGAGCAATGCAACAATGTGCTGAGCTGATTGCAAACAATGTTACTTACAATAAGACTGAATATATAGCTAAGCTACTGGCTGATAAATGTAGCTCTAATTTTACTCCTCTCTTCCTCTCTGTCTGTCCCTCAAGATACACCTGGAAACTGGCTCACTTCCAGCTATCACACAGCACCAAGTCCCAAAAGTACTATCAAAAGCTAAACATACTGCATCTATGGGTCCTGACAGTATCCCTGGATGATTTTTAAATAGCATTAAGCATTATTTTGCCACACACCTAACAACAATGATTAATCTCAATATCCATCCAGGTTTTGTGAGTGGAGAACAGCTACAGTCATTCCCTTGCACAAGGGAGGACCTTCCACAGTCCCAGGCAATTACAGACCCATAAGTCTGACCCACCTCATATTCAAAGCCATGAAACAACTTATCATATAAGCAATCAATCAAGACATAGGGGACTTCCAAACTCTAGACCTGTCTCAGTTTGGAATTGTCACGGGCATGTCATGTTTACTCACCCTGGTGGGATTTTTATTTTTTTCGAAAAAGGCACCAAAGTAATGGATGAAGGCAAAAATGATACACATCGCATACCTTGACCTGACCAGAGATTTTAACACAATTCCCCACTCAGGCATAATAGAAAAGCTAAATAAACTGGGAAATAAACCTCTGTGTCACCCACTAGATTGCAACTGGCTCACAGATAGGACCTAGATAATGAAAATAGGGGAAGTTACCACAAAGAGACCATTCACCAGTGGAGTCCCCAAGGGCTCTGTGCTGGAACCTCTCCTGCTTGGCATCTACCTTTCTGAAGTAAAAGGCAATACCAAAGGGCTCTGTCTGACTAAGTTTGTAGATGACGCCAAGCTAGGAGCAGTCATTGAATTCCCATATGACTTAGCCATCCTGCAAGAAGGTTTATCTCAAATAAATAACTGATGTCAAAATCATGGTCTGGAACTAATGCCAAAAATGCATTATTGTTTCCTTTGGGAAGTCATATTCCCAGGGAACTACCAAATTGACAATATGCTTCTAACAGTTGACCCAGTTGTTCAGGATTTGGGAATTTATGTGGATAGTGACAACATTTGACCAACATGTGTCTGTTGTTGTAAGAAAATCCTTCTGTATTGCACAGCTTATAAACAAAGGAAATGTGTCTAGATCTACAGATGTCATTGTCCCCCTTTACTTAGCCCTCACTAGGCCAATAATTGAATATAATGCCACTTTGGCATGTATCTGTCCAGACACATGCAACAACTAGAACACCCACAGAGACACCTTACTAAAAGGATACAAGTCCTAAAAACATGACCTACATGGATTGACTCAATGCCTGCCACTATATTTGGTATTCTACAGACTGCTAAGAAGTGACCTGTGTCTGGCATACAAGGAATCCTCTGACTCATTACTGATTGATTTACTGCAAATCAGCAAGTAAAATAGCATCAGAAACACTTGGTCTAGGGATTTAAACCTCTTCTTCAACATTAATGGAATGGTTTGGTGGGACAGATATATTTCTCAGGAGATACCACTGCTATGGATCATCCTCCCCCATTTACATAAAACAAAGTTTATCCCTGTCCATTTTCAAGCACAACTTAGAGCTATGGATGGGAAACAGAAAATTCACACCAGGACAGCCCCTTATGCAAATACTGGACAGATGCAGGCCCTAAATGCTTTATCCCATGTTTGGGTCCCCTCAAATTATCTATGGTATGATCCCAGTTATTCTCATTAGTGGTAATATGTAAGTATTGACCATGGGATTGGAAAGGCTAATCTATAACCAAGTGGGATAGGGTATTTTGAACACAAAAAAGGAAATTGGCTAAGTTTAAAATGTCCTGCAAGGGCAGCTAGCCTAGTACTTGCCTATGAGCCTATTAGCCCTTATGCTGACAATGCCATACATGTCTTGGGAGACAGCTGATCATATTGACATCATTTAGAACCCCAGTAAACAACCTGTCCTGCAGAAATATCAACCTCCAACATTGCCCTGTCCTCTTCCAAAGGTTCCACATATGGATCTGAGAGAGAGAGAGAAACATTGTGGGGACTGAACTCCTTCTGGTAAAGGCAAGTGCCCATGGTACATTTCCTATAGCCCAGCACTGATTGTATTGGAGTTAACAACTTGCTGTGGGGTCGGAGCCCCTGTCAGTACCCTCTGTGACTGAGCATGACTGTCCTTATACTGTGTAACGAGAATGAGAGTAATGGCTTCATTGTTGACTGCCACATGGCTGTCAACATCACCTGGTATGCTGCACCATAGTCTACCAGTGATGGTACACTCGCTGACAAATGACAAACACTTTACTACCATATGCAACAGTACCCACTCAGATGTATACCCTCTAAGTTCAGCAGTACAGGTAAGAAGAAGAAATTCTTGTGTACCGTGCAATGTTTCTGTGTGTTCGGGGACATTTGGTCATCCTAAAGTACCCAGTGGGGAGGCATTGAAACAGACATGAGGTAATGCAATCTACCTACGAATAGGTTAACTGTCCAAGTGTCCAATTTACCATGATAATACTGAATTGCTGTACCAGCTATGGACACGTGGTGGATGGACCATTCTGATAGTATCCATTTCCCCTTGAATATTACTTGTGTCAGTGGCATTACTATTATAATCATCAGGTGTTAGGATTTGCCTGGTGGAAGGAAGGAATCTCACCAGTGTTGTTGTAAACAATGGCATTCTGTCATGCTTTAATCCTGGCATGAGACTCCATGTCATTAACTCTCTTCCTATACTGTGCTAATGCATGACTCTATCCTCTAATTGCATTTATATCTACAGCAGTTAGATCCAAATTCTAATATGCTCTGCCTGTCTAGGACCCCTTTTTCAAAACAGACATTTAACACAGATCTTAAGTGCCTCCTCGAGTATGTGGTTCTCTTCAGAAGTGAAGTTACCCCGACTGTTTTTGTTCCCTGCTGCTATAACATGGTGAGCCTAGCAGTATAACTATAGGTATTACTAGCTAATGCAGTACCCTAAACCAAGCTAAATTAAATCTGTACCCCACCATGCCTGACTGTGCCTAACACTACTATGTGATTATGTCAATTTTGAATAATAACTGTGGTGTGTGCACTAACAAATATATAATGCTTACTGGAGCATATAATGATAATAAAAAAAATTCCAAGTCTATAGGTTCACACTGCTGAAAGAATAACAATAATTGTACCGACTGTTTTCACCAGTATTGAAGAATGTTCACCTTACACGTCTGTAATTTCACTTCCAATATGTTTTCTGCTTTCACTTTGTCTTTCTGATGATATTCACATAAGTGCTGTAAATAGTGGCAGATACATTTTCACAGTAACTTTATTAAATTTTTATGCAAATAAGGCTTTTTGACAAGCAACTCCATAAACTGTATTACTACCCAGATGGACACATCTCAACCATTGTAATCAACTTCACACAAGTATGAACAGGTACTGTGTAGTGCAGCACATGCACCTGTCTGATTCATAAATGTGTATAACCGTGCTTTACACAGCAACACATAACCCTGCAGCTGCTTGAGCTGCTTATAGTCACATTGCCCCAGACACGGTTCACACCTTAGTAGTCTCAGTTTCACAAACGTGCCACCATTCTGATTTTTGACTTTGTACAACAAGGATGTTTTTTGTGAAATCCCAGTGTAGAGCCCTAAGCTGCTGTTTGAATGACATATAAATGTTCTTCTGTTTGTATGTAATCAGGTTTATAGAGAGGCTGCAAGCAGTGTAAGTTGATCCTTTCAGTTAGATCAACATATGGACTGACCAGGAAGGCCAACTAAATCAGGTGACTGGCATAAGCAGAGCTGGAGTACAGCAATACCTCTCAACATCTTAGTTCAGGAAATCTGGACAAAGGCTAAATAATGGAGGACAAAGGTCCAAAAGTAGGGACAGATTTTAAATATTGCCCTTAGACACTCAGAAAGTTGCTAGAATAACAGGTTTTATGTTAGGATGCATTTTCTGAAAGATATACAGTCTGAAACTCAAATGTGCTTCATTATTTAGTGACTTTGATAGTCAGTGATCTGCCAAAGAACCACAAATTTCATGAGGAACAGACCAAATATATGAGGCAAAAATCTGGACATTCTACAAAAATCTGGACAATTGATAGGTATGAGTACAGAGCAGGCACTGGTTTGATAACCTGGTAAGAAGGCAGCCCAACTAGTTTGTCCAGTGGGTGGCAGAAGTAGAGCAGCAATGCCTTGAGGCCTTAGGTAAGTACATGTACAGTAACTGTCAGTGCTGCGACTCCAGACTTATAACACGGGTATCTTCCTGGTCTGCTGCTGTTCTCTTCTAAACATTATACTACGGAACTGAGTGTCCTACTGTATCGCTAATGTGTCATGTAAAGTTTACACATACAGAGTGCATAGCAAATATTTTAAAATTTGCATTTCTTTTTTTTTTCTTTTTGACTGGCCTTACTAGTTTCCAGTGCTCTAGCCTTCTGCATGCAACTGCACATAGTGAGGTGCAGTTTTATAATTATTGCTCCATTTTATGCCCGTTTGTCAAACCAATGGTGACCCACAGTAAACATTAGGCTATATGGCACACACCTGCACATAAAGCGGTTTAACCATTGTTACAGTGACTTCTGCGGTGGTGCAGCGGTAGCATGGTTGCCTCACAGCAAGAGGTTCTCCCGTTCAATTCTTGGCTGGAGTGTGGGGAGTGCCTTCTGTGTGGAGTCTGCATGTCCTCCCCAAGGTTGGGTGGGCGTTCAAAAGACATGCGTAAATGGGCGTGCCTTCATTGAAGGTTGGACGTCGAGCTGGCACCTCGATGTTCATGAAAATCTACTGCCAATCATAGCGGACCGGAGTTCCACTGTGGCGACCCCTAACCGAGAAAAGCCGAAAGACAACAACAACAACTCAGCAGGTTTTAGTGCCAGCTATTTGGTTTTTGGATGGCTAGGCAGGTGCAACATGTTTTTGGACATATTGTCAGGGTTTATAGATTAGTAGGTGGCCCATACCATTACATCCCTTGACAGATCTGTACCTGTCACAGGACATTCACATGCCAGTTCAGCATCATTTATTTCTTTAAACCTAATAACAAATCCACTACTGTAAAAATGTTGCCCTTTTTCTTATCCTTTTTGCTTTGCACCATGGGAAAACATCAAGGTTAACTGGCATATCTACCTCAAGATGCTGGAGCAGCTAGTCCCCTGATCTTGCTAATCTGTCTCCCTTTATTTATTAATTTCCTGTCTGTTTCCCATTATTTACTCATTTCCATTATAATAACACTTTCGTTTTTCTTCCCATTTTGTCTATCTCTGCTGGTCCAGAAAATCCTCGGGCATCTTTGTTGCAGCTATCTGCTGTTGCTGCAAGTGACAGATTACTGCCGCCTGTGCATTATAGGACTATCTCATTGGGGAGAAGTTGTGGTTACTCTCTTTTGGGTAGCCCAGGACATAGTCCCCAACACAAGCAGCCCCAGCTGCAGGCTGAGGAATAAGCTACCTTGAGAGGGTACTGGAGACATGGTGTGACTCATGACAGCACCTCTTGCAGTAAGAAGAAGACTCACTGAACATCAGGTTTGGATCTTCAAGCGACTAAATACCTCCTTCTCAGCACTAGGGATTGCTCACCCTGAAGCCCCTGGGCAGGCTACAAATTGTCATCTCAGGGCCAGTTAGGCGGTACACCAGTCCAATCAGCCCTCCATCATCTTTGCACCCACCATACTGTGTCATACCCACCTTTTGTGAATTATCCGATATCATCCACCATCACCAGCTGTCTATCATTTGTGTGCTTGTGTTCACCTCCCTTTTTCAGTTCTGCTTACTATGTGATTTCCATCCCTACCTGTCTTGTCTAGTTTTATCTTTTATGATACCACATTTGCCTTCCATAATTGACATCTCTTGCCTTGCTTCCCTATAGTCTTCTCCACTTTCCTTATATATTGCAGAAAAATGGGGTATATCCCACAAAGAAGTAATATACCTTCCTCATCTACTTTAGTCATCCTACTGAGTTTTACTTGTGTTTTCTTCTCCCTTTATCCTAATTTATTATCCACCCCCTCTCCACCCATATAAATCATAGGATCATAGGAGGTTACAAGGCTATAGACCTGAAGGTCATTTCAAGCCTAGCTGTTTCATCCCAGTGTAATACTACAGATACTCTAGTCAATATCCAGGACTGTATTTAGTAAAGACTGTCCAGGAGGGTTGTGGGCACTATCTCTGGTAAGAGTTTATGATGCCCCATCCACTCATTCAGGTTCCTTTTGAACAGTGTCACAGAGGTACCATCAGTGGACACCTTCATTTTAAAATTGCTGGTATACTGGGTTTAACCATGTACAAGGACCACTATCACCAAGGTATGTGCAGTAAAGTCTCATGATATTAGTGCAAGGTCACACTTGCTTGCCGACTTAAACTTACAAAGTTACAGCAGACTCTTACATGTATGCACATCTTACCCTCTTAAGTAAGACTTCTGCATACCTTTGTCTGACTTTGCAGTTATGCAGTTATAGTTGGCTGCACAGTTTGATTGAGTGGTTCTTCACAGTCTGTATACATGTGAAATACACCACCACTGTACTCAAACTTACTTCATTTGAATTTTACAGTATTTGTCAGTTCCACCTACACAGTCAGACATGCATGCATGGGTACATTTTTTCTGCTTTGTGACACTAACTTTTATGACACGCTCTGACCACCCAGCAGTGTAGACATACTTTTAGATGTATCACAGTTGCATGTTCTGAGATTCTTGAGGAGGTACATCAAAACACAAAGGAACAAAGAAAAGGCAAATAAAACAGATGAGCAAAACAGTTTAAAACAATTTAATGGGAAAGCTTTCATCTTCATGACTTTATATTACAGCCTAAAGGAGTTTTATGAAGATGAAAGCTTAACTATTAAAGGTTTTAATGTTTATTCCTAGCATATATTATTTCCAATTTTGTTTTGATTATTTGCTGGTATAATTCTGACAGGTTTATCCTGTTAGACATACTCTGTCAATTACATTAACAAATATTCACTGTGTGTTTTTTACTTCTGTTCATTTTGCAGAGATGCGGGTACTTGATTGCAGGTTACTGCCTGTCTAACTAACATACAAATTAAAAAAATATCATTCATCAGCTTACAGTTGTGTCCTGGAATGATTTAAAAGTAATAACTGCTTTCTGAGGATATAGTCGAAAATTTAGTAAAACATACGACTTAATGACCACACTCAAAGGAGAACAATAATACAGTAGCACAGGAAGAAAGTAAAAAGAAGTCAGACCACAATGAAAAAAAAAACAATTATTTATTAGGACATGTCTATGTTAGTTGTATTTTTGTTTGTAGTCCTATAGCACCTAGGAAGCATACCCTAATTTGGGGATTCCTTCATTGTTTGCCTTTACTTTGTGTGACTGTCATTTTAATGGCACACAATAGTTTATTACTAAACACTGTTTTGCGCTGTAAAATGAGTAATGTGGCTAATATTTCACTAAATGTGTGGGAATCATTTTACAACACGCTGTTTATATTACTTCCTTACCTAGAACATGCAACATCATATTCTATGCTTTGAATTATCATAGACAAAATAAGGAAAGGTAAATATTTCACAAATAATAAAAAAGAAAAAAGGAAAAAAATAAATGAAATACAAAAGAAATAAGTAAATCCATGTAAAAGAACATTTTAGTTTTAAAATGTAATTCTTCCCTTTGTGTTTTGAAAGGTTAGGTTTTCTCATAGATTTAAATCTAAGATTCAGCTTAATTGTAGATCCATATATTTCACCCTTTCCTTTCTCCCATCTACAGTAGCACTGTGGTTCAAAGCACTACAAACATTTCAGTTGTGCAGTTTATAATGACTGATACAGACCACAATGAGCTGTGTTCGCAATATTTATGCACTGTATAACATGGTTGCCACAACACATATGAAACTTAACACAAATTTAGGTGTCACTGGTTTAGGAATTTTAGTGCAAGCAAAAGGACTAAAAACACTTCAAGAAAAACGCAGTGAAGAGCAAAAAATTTCAAAGGGAGAAAAAGACCCTTTCTGACGGAAATGGTACACTGCAGCTGTTACATGAGGAGGCACCATAAGGTATGCTGCGCATGCTTTTAAAATTCCACTGAAAGTATCTCCTAGTGAAAGTAACAAAAGACTTTAGTTTTAGATTCAGACAGTAGGTCGGTGTGTTAAATGGCCAGGACTGACACATAACTCATTATTAACTCAAGTCAAATGAACATGTCTGCTGACACACACATTCTAGTAATGCACTTGAAAATAACTCTACTAATGTTGGCAAAACATCTAGCCATATTGGAGGTGGAAATCAGATATCTTCCATTCTGAAGGAATATAGATCTTCTGTCTGAAAAACAGAGACACTCCTCCTATTCAGTGTCCCTGCCAGTTCTTGTAACAGTGCTTTCTGTTCTAATCAGAGGAAAAGATTTAAAAAAAAAACAACAACAGCAAAAACAGATTTTAATTACAATCAAGGCACATTCAACCCCCAGAATGTTTCACATATGAAAAAACTAATTATTTTTGCTAATTAAGGAATAATTAATGTAATCCTTACATAAATAAAATGTAGACCATATTTCATAGGGTTGTGAAGCTGCAACTCCTAACAAGCCTTCTGCAAACCCACCCATTAAGACATTTCAGTCCAGTCCTGGGATCCATCTGTTCTAGTCCACATAAGAAAACCTTTAGAATCAGCCACAGAATAAAAAAAAACTGCAGAAAAGTACCCAGTAGGTCCAGTCTGGCCCAATAGGTTCATAGGTTCATAGGTTCATACTAGGCTATCTGCCCGAGGGCATTTATAAGCCTAGCCATAGTTTTGTGGCTTACGCCACCCCTTAGTTTGGAGAAACTATGCCCATTATTTAGCTATGCCTCTGTCGAGCAGTGACACTGAGGTAACCCCTGGGGTGTATCTGTGATCTCCCATCCATTGGTCAAGATTCCTCTTGAACAAGGCCAGCGAGGTGCTCTGCCTCACATAAACCGGGATTTTGTTCCACAGCATAGGGAGTCTTTGGGTGATGAATCTATCCCTCCAGCACGTCCTATTACTAACCGTGTTGAGGTTTAAGTCACCCGCTCTTGTGGCTCTGAGGGATCTAGATTTTTTGAGATGAAGCATATTCATCAAATCTGGGTTTGACATGGCCTTGTATGTCAGGCATAGGTCACCTCTGAGTAAGCGGTACGCAACTGAATATAACTGGAGTTCTTTCAGTCGCAGCATAAGACAGATTTTGAGACCCTTTATCCTTTTGGTGAGGAACTTTGTGGCCTCTCCAGCTGCTGCAAGTGTCGGGTCAGATACATTCCGAATGGGGCATTGTACTCGATCATTGGTCTGATGAGTGATGAGTATAGGGAGACTATGACTTCTCTTGATCTAGATGTGAATCCCTTCATGATAAGGTGGGCAATGTAGAAGGTCTTCCTAACTACTTTAGCAATATGAGTGTCGAATGAAAGGCTACTGTCAACCTGGGTTCCCAGGTCCCTAATAACTTCTTCTGTGTTCAGGGATTACCACCTATATGGTAGCTAGGGGTAACCTTATTTTTCCCGAAGGGTATGACTATGCATTTCTTGGCATTTAACTTGAGGCCATGGCTCTGGCACCAGTTATCCATTTCTGTGAGACCCTTCTGAAGGATATCTGTGTCGGATGTGTTCTCAACTACGGCGCCCAGTTTGCAGTCATCTGCGAACTTTGTCAGCCATAACCCTCCTGTGTTTGCTTGTACTTCAGAAAAGTAGATGCCAAACAAGAGTGGGCCCAGGACTGAGCCCTGTGGGACACCACTTGTGACAGGCTTAGAGTCTGACATGGTGCCAGCAACTCTGACCCTGTGGGTTCTGTCACTCAGCCAGTTTGCAACCCATCTTGTAATGTATGGGTTTACATTTAAGTTGATGAGTTTTTCAATGATACCCGAGTGGAGTATTGTATCGAAAGCCTTCGCCAGGTCTAGGTAGGCCGTATGGACTGCCTTTCCCTCGTCAATGGCCTTGGTGACTGTTTCAAAAAAGTCAACCAAGTTTAAGAGGCATGATCTGCCTTTGACAAAGCCAAAATGGGTTGGATCCAAAGTCTGCAAATTCCCTATGTCTTTATTTATGAGATCCATCATGATCCTTTCCATGGCTTTGCAGATCAGGCTTGTCAAGCTAATGGGACGGTAATTTCCAGGGTCGGTGGAGGCACCGCCTTTGTGGAGTGGGACCACAGTCACTGTGCCACTCCTGGAGTGCGATCCGGAGGTGAGACTAAGATTAAACAGCTGTCCTAGCTGTGGGTTTAATTCCTCATTGAGTTCATGGAGCACACAGCCGGGGACACCATCAGGTCCCATGGATGCTGTGTTCTTTGCCTTGGAGAGAGCAGTTCTCACCTGAGCATTGGAGATGTTTGGGGGGCTACAATCATTTGGTATAGATATCTCTTCTTTAGGCGGGAGGGTGGGGAGAAGTTTGCACTGAACCTGTCAGCCAGTATGTTGGCAATGTCTGTAGGATCAGTAATCTTCACATCATTTTGAACTAATTCTGAGCATATCTGGGAGTTTCCTCCTAGGTTTCTGACATAGCTAAAGAATGCTTTATGGTTGTCTTTAGAGTCCTTAGCTATTTTTTTCTCAAAATTAGCTTTGGATGATTTTATGAGAGCTCTTAGTTTTTACTTATAGTGATCAGCGGTGTCTTACCTTTTAAGGATTTTGCTCTATCTTGTAGTAGCTTTCTCCTTTTATTGTAGAGTTTGTTTATGGCTGGGGTCCACCAGACTGGACGCTTGCCTTTGGTACAAAGAGTCTTTGTTTTGCTTGGGATTGCCTGATCCATGCAGCCCTGCAGGTGCTGGTAGAAGGCATTTGTAAGTGATTCAGCGGTTTGAGTAATGTTAACCGCCGCTCAGGGGCCTTAAAGGAGACCACACTAGTCTTTAGAAGTGTGAAGTCGGCTTCGAGAAGTTCTTTACTGTGGTCTTTTTCATTTCGGTGGGGTGGGATGAGGACCTCCAGCGAGATTAGTTTGTGATCAGATCTCACCAGTGAGGGGTATACTTCTGGCATTGAACATTGTGCTCCCATGTTCGTGATGATGAGATCAAGTATGTTCTCTCCTCTTGTGGGGATGGTGACTAGTTGTTCCATGGCATTTGAGTTTATGAATTCCAGGAACTTTTGGGCTAGAGTGTTTGGGCTTGAGTAGTGTTCCCAGTCTATATTAGGGTAGTTGAAGTCACCTAGTATGATGGTGTTCAGAGATACATTTATCCCCTCCAGTGTTTTCAGGAAGGCCATGTGAGGTTCCTGAGTTTGCGAGGGTGGCCTGTAACATGCTACAATTTGCATAGCAGTCTTGCCTATGGTTAATTGCACCTGGATGGTTTCCGATGCATCGTGCGATGCCACCAATCTTGAGGTGTGGGTGTCCTTGATGAATATTGATACCCCTCCTCCTTTCTTGGTATTGTCCGGGTTTTGTGGCCGGAATGCATGATATGAGGTAAAAACCTGATAGTGCTGGGGTGCTCTCGAACTCTTACAGTAAGAATTCTAGACATGTTCACAAATAGGACAAAGGTACACAATTAGGGACAGATCTTAAATATTTCTCTTATAAACTTAGAATGGTCATAGAATAGCAAGTTTTACATTAACATGGATTTTTGGCAGAATATGAAGTCTGAAACTCGAATGCTGTCATTATTTAACAGGAACAGACCAAAAATATGAGGCAAAAATCTTGACATTCTTAGAAATTCTGGACAGTTTAGATGTATGTCTGCCCATAGCCCCAACAAATGGGTAAGCAATAGATCTTATTTCATTAACAGGCTGCATTCTCTTATAAGTCACTAAAATTACTTCAAGTTTATCCTGTATACTTGTGAAAGTTTCCAGAACCCCTGAACCCACTAATTCCTCAGTAGAGTGTATTGTTTTACACTTCATTTTATGACTAAAATGTCGGTGTCTTTTCAGTTACTTACCACCTTTTATGTTGATCACCATCTTCATGCCCATTTGTGAGAAGTACTGCAGTTTATGTCTCTTTCAGTGATCAAGAGATATTTTTATGCTTTGTTCATATAATGTTATAATATAATTATTATAATAAAATAATATTCCTCTTTTCCAGTCTGTATATATCTTTATCTGTCTCTATATTAATTTTATTTCATATCTTCCCTTATATGATGGCATAACATCATTTTACTTGATCTGCTCTGGACTGGCTAGGCTCTATTTATGTTCATGCAGACATAAGATGTATAACTGTGCATAATACTTTAGCTGCTACCTTTTTCCAGATAATGCACAGTGTGGCAATATATTCCTACTGCAACGGAGTTTCCCACTGCATTCCATTATCCTCTACGTCTGTTTAATGTTTTTTTATTGCTTGACTATTTTGGGTCCTCAGTTGTAAGCTCCTTAAAGTACATTTCTATTTTTGCTGTTAGCACTTACTATATTTTTTTATCCTTTTATTTATTTTTTTTTCTTGCTTATTAACTGGGAACCTGGACTGGTTCTAAAGTCATTTTTAGCAATGGTCAAGCCCACATGCCTACAAAATGTGTGCAATATGAAGCATGGGATGTGATATTTTCATAACACACCATTGAATAAGCAGCATTATTAACCCCTTTTCCCATTCTCTACATGGGGTCGGGGTGATACATTAACTGTCACCACCTCCCTCAGTTCAATGCTATACTCCTGCCTTCTTCAACACTCATACCTGACTGTCACAGATGTTGTCTCAACCAATCCATCCGCCTCTTTGCTGGACACCCTCGTTTCCTCTTACCTTCTTTCTGTTTGCCCCAAATCTTTTTCACCAGATTGTCTTCTGCTTTTCTGCACATGTACCTGAACCACCATAGTCTATTCTTTTTGAATGTTTCTGCAATTGGAGCTACTTTGGCTTCTGCTTTTATGTCCTCATTTTTTGTCTGTCCTACAGAGAGCATCCTATCACCCTTCTTGGGCACTTCATTTTCATCACCTCTAGCTTTCCCATCTGCTCTAGCTTTAATACACAGGTTTCTGTACCATATAGTAGTGCTGGTCATGCCACTGTTTTGTATATCTTACTTTTCAGCTTCTTTGCATTCTTCTGTTATACACTACATCTGGCACTCTATGCCAGCTGGCTGCAGCCCCTCTGATTCTAGCTTTGACGTCTTCATTCAGACTTCCCTTCTCCTCAACCACCCCTCCCAGATGCTTGAAGCTATTAACTTGTTCCCTATCTTCCTTTGTATCTCAGTTGTCAGCTTCTTCTGATTTCCCAATTTGTTGCCATTACCACTGTCTTATCTATACTTAGTTTCATCCCATGTGCTTCAGTTTTGCCTTCCATTCCCCTATCCTTTGCTGAAGTTAGTGGTCAGAGTCTGCCTGCAACGCCACATCGTCTGCATGCAGCAACTTTGTTCATAGGTTCATAGGTAGGTACTAGGGGATCTAGGACTATTGAATGAAAGTTCAATAGTCCGAATCCACACTCACTGAACACACTTTAATGAAAGCGCTTTCACCGAAAAAGTGCTTTCGTTAAAGTGTGTTAAAAAATATATTACATTTATGTTTTTGTAGGGGGGCAAGCCCCCCTGCACCCCCCACACCCCCTACTTTAATATTCTCACTCTGAGGTCACACTACAGTGGGGAAAAGGGAATTTTCCCTCATCCTCACTGTAGTGCGATCTCTGCAACAGGCATACCACGTGAAAGTGCTTCATTGGTGAAAAGCACATTTGCGCAAGTATGCCCGGCTGAATCTGTTTCGCTGATGTTGCCGTTTGGGGATCTGTACAGATCCCGGTACTAGGCTATAGGCCTAAGGGCCTAAGTAAGCCTAGACAACAAGGTTCCCTGGCTTATTCCACCCAAGAAAGCTAATTTCCTGTTCCCCTGTTGAGCAGAGCCACAGAAGTGATCCCCAGTGTGTATTTCCTATTTCCCATCCACTCATCAAGATTTTTCTTGAAGAGTGCTAATGAGGAACTCTGCTTGACATAGATGGGTAGTTTGTTCCAGAGTATAGGAAGTCTCTGGGACAGAAATCTATCCCTCCAGCATGTCCTGTTTATTGTGGAGACAAGGTTTAGGTCCTTAGAGCATGTAGCTCGTAGGGATTGGGATTTCTTTAGGTGTAGCATATCCAACAGCTCTGGGCTTAACATAGCTTTATATGTTAGGCAGAGATCTCCTCAGGGTAGGCAACATGCTGCAGAGTAAAGCTGGAGTTTTCTGAGACAGTGTAGGGCAGACCTCCCAACCATCCCGAATTATTCGTTTTTTACCGAGTTTTGGAGTCTCAATAATGGGGTGCCACGATTCCCAAGTGGCACCCTTTCATTTCCAGTTTTACAATCTATTTTTTTAGATTCCATGCTTTCAGAGCTGATGTCATCACATGCATGATGACGTCACCTCCGTCAGCCTGTCAGAATTAAGCTCAGATGTGTGCACATGTGACGCACATCTGTTTGAATGCTGAAACTGTTTGAATACTGTCCAGCGGGCTGTTCGGGCAGAACAGAGCTTATTTAGAAGGCTGAAATGGCTTGAATACTGGAGTTTATGGGCTCCTTAGTGAGCCGGTTCAGGCATATTGGATTTTACAACTGCAGAGAAAGCGAGCGGAGCTATTGGATTGTACAACTGCTGCAGAAGAAGCTGGCGACCTTAAGGTACCTAAGGGTGTGTGTGTGTGTGTGTGTGTGTGTGTGTGTGTGTGTGTGTGTGTGTGTGTGTGTGTGTGTGTGTGTGTGTGTGTGTGTAGGTGTCTGCCTTTTCTTATGCTTAAATGACCTCTTTCTTTTTAATGCACTGATAAAAACTGACAATTTATTTTCAAACCAAGATATAAATATGTCTTCAGCATATTTTCTGGCTATAGTCTCCATATTACAAAGCCAGTTTCCTGACACATCCTGTAAAATCTCCTACCACATGATCTATAACATCAAATAAAATGATATAACATTAACAAGAAAAAATGTCTGATGCTATATGCATAGGTTTTAATTTTTAATTTTTTTTTCCATGTTTACTGAACCGTTTTTTTGGAATAAAATACCAGTCTTTATATTCCAAATCTTGTTCTGTGTTCTCGTTGTGGTAATTCCAAAATGCATTAGTTGGTTCTGTAGTACTTTTCTCTGTGGTGTACAGCTGTACCAGTTGTGTGTGTGTGTGTGTGTGTGTGTGTGTGTGTGTGTGTGTGTGTGTGTGTGTTTTTTTAATGAGACAGCACAGACATTGGCAACCTAACACTGTTCTGTGGTAATAAGCATTGTACCCAATCTGTATCTGTACTTCCCTGACTGAAGCTATATGTAAGAGCCCTAATTCCCTAGTGAAGTTGTGACATGTTGTTTTGCATTTTTTTAGTAAAAGAAAAGTAAAGGACAAATAAGGTAAAAAAAGAGTATCATTTACGTGTTTCCTGCTAATGATGAAACTATCACATTTTTTTTTTTGTTGCTGATCTTTAAATCGCTGCAGTTTGACAGAATGTTTAGGCCCTTTTTGCCCCAATGTCTACTGCCTTTCAAGCCATCTACCTGAAAAGGCTTAACCCATTTCCCTTCCACCAATATGAGGGATGTACAGGCACAGAAACTGCCCAGAAAAGCCATCATACAGAGAGCCATAATGATTGTTTGTGCTTGGCAGCTATTCATGCAGCTGAGGGCATTTTTTTATAGTCATGACACTACCATCTGATGATGACAGAAGAAGCTGGCGATCTTTAGGTATCTAAGGGGGGGTGTTTGGTGTGTGAAAATGCTCCCAACCAAATACATCTGGGGGCTAGAGGTACCCAGGCTCAAACCCTGTATCTTGGTACAGGTAAAAAGAGCCTAAGGTCCCTAGCCACCACCACTTGTGAATTTATGCCTTACATCTGGTTTTCAGGATATTGCATTTGAATTTCAAACTTCATATTCTTCAGAAAATAAATGGTAAAACAAAACCTTTTATTGTAGCAATTTTCTAAGTTTGTAAGATCAGTATTTTAAATGTTCCCTATTTGGGGCTGTATTCATTTTTGGCTTTGTTCTGGGGGTTTTTTTGTGCTAAGACGTTGAGAGCTATGGGGAGAAGTGAGAACTGAATTCACTAAATGATAGCTTTTTAAGTTTCAGTCTTCCAGTCTTTTAGAAAACTGCTGATTTGGCTTAGTGGTGTGTTGTTTTGACTGTAGTGTACAGGGACCAGGGGCCAAGACTTGGCAGTGAAATGCATGGTGGTAACACAATGTTTTATTCAAGCAACTTTCCAAAATTATACAAGCAATGTTTAAAATGTGTCCCTGTTTTTTGCCCCCCCCCCCCAAATAGGGCAGCTTTGTCATTATTGGTGCATGCATATTGCATATATATATATATATATATATATATATAATATATATATTATATATTGTGTGTGTGTGGAAGTAGACTTTTATGATGGAAATGTTCTGAATAGAGCAGTTTTGTCATTATTAGTTCATGCATTTTGTTTCATTGCCTACTGGAAAACTGTTTAAACAATAAATTTAAAATGTGCTCTAACTTAAGTCTGACAAGTGTGCTGTGTTAGACTCACGAAAATAGTAGATAGAGCAGTTTTGTCATTATTAATTCACCATTTTGTTTCATTGCCTACTGGAAATGATACCAGATAAATTGTTATGTAATTTATTATCATTAACGCACTTCACATAGACATATACAAACACGCGTGCTGTATTATACAACAGAAAAAACTCCACAGATGAAGACGACCAAATAAAGAGCAAAGTTGAAATAAACTGCCTTTAATCCAGCATGAACAATAAAACCAAAAGTGAAACAAGCGCTTTTGCCTGGTTCATACCAGGCTTTATCAAGATGAAGGAATATAATTAAATAACGTTAGGAAGGTGTATCAAATAATGCATGTATGTTTCTTGTTTTGTGTGCAAGGGGCCACTGATTTGAAAACAGCCCAAAGGTAATCTTTATCCACTGGCCAGATGCATTTTCTTTGGATGTGGTGTGGGTTTCAATGCTGTTTCAATGAATGTGAGTTTCAAGGGCAGAGAAGTTTTAATGCCAAGTCTATTTTCATTGTGCGACAGTATTGCCTTGTTTAGAAGATATCTTTTAGTGTTTGTGCATTGTGCTATAAAATATAAAGAAATAAAATCCAAATACTCATTGTAGAAATAAAGCAGTATGCACACATTAGTGTTTATGGTAAATGGGGTGAAATAGTCAGGTAATGGGACATTGGAATGGCTGCAGTGGGACACTGGTGCTATATTTTGGTTCTGTTCTTCAGTTTGCATTTGAAAGTTGGTATCCCACAATTTCACTGGAGTGGGTGGGGTTGTGTAATTATGTATGCAAAGTTTATGTTAATCAGCATTCAGATGTGTACCTATTTTTCATGGGCCTTGTCCAGATTTTTGATGTTTTCAGGTTGAGAGGTATGGTGTAGAGCATCTGTTTGAGGCCAGTAATACTCTTTGTGAGGTACTTCTGTGGCCTTTCCAGCTGCAGCAGATGTCCTGTGAGGTACATTCCAAGAGGGGCGTTGTACTCTATAATGGGTCTAATGAGTGTCAAGTAGAGGGGAACAATGTACTCTTTTTTCCTGGACGAGAACCCTTTTGTGATGAGGTGTGCCACATAGAAGGATTTCCTGACTACTGTGACAATGTGATTATCAAAGGAGAGACTACTGTCCACCTGTGTCCCAAGGTCTCTTATCACACTTTCAGTGTTAAGTAGACTACCACCTATGTGGTAGCTCATGGGTACAGAATTTTTTCCAAAAGGGATGACAAAGCACTTTTTGGTATTCAGCTTGAGCATGGCTTTGACGCCAGGCATCTGTCACAGTGAGGCCCATTTGTAGGATGTCCACACCATTAGGAGTTTTGATTATGGCTCCTAGTTTTCAGTCATCTGTGAACTTCATTAGTCTGTACTTTAGAGAAGTAGATATCAAATAGGAGAGGACCCAGGACTGAACCCTGTGGTACTCCATTTGTCACTGGTCTGAGGTTAGATTTGGAGTCTGCTACTTTCACAGTGTGGGTTCTGTCAGTGAGCCAGTTGGCAACCCATCTTGTGACATAGTGATTTATTCCTAGTTTAGTGAGTTTATCTATAATTCCAGAGTGGGAGATGGTGTTGAAAGCCTTGGCAAGATCTAGATAGGCGGTGTGAACCACCTTACCCTCATCTACAGCTTTGGTGACTGCTTTAAAGAAGTCTATCAGGTTTACGAGACATGATCTGCCTTTTACAAATCTGAACTGGGTGGGGTCCAGAGTTTGGAAGTTACCATTGTTTTTGTTTATGAGTTCCATGATGATATGCTCCATGGCCTTGCAGACCAGGCACAGCAGGCTAATAGGGCGATAGTTCCCAGGTTCAGTGGTGGCTCCCCCTTTGTAGAGTGGGATAACTGTTGCTGTGTGCCATTCAGTGGGCACAAAGCCTGACATGAGACTATGACTGAACATGGTGCTTAGCTGGGGAGCCAGTTCATTCTGAAGTTCATGTAAAATGCAGCCTGGGATGTTGTCCGGTCCTATGGATGCTGTGTTTTTGGTTTTAGAGGGTGCAGCTTTTACCTGCATAGATGTGATTACAGGGACTCTGCATTCATCCTGTATAGATATGGGCCATTTAGAGCGTGAGAGGGGGGTAAAGTTAACACTGAATCTCTCTGCCAGGATGCTGGCAATATCAGTTGGTTCTGTAATTTTCATAGGTTCATAGGTTCATACTAGGCTATCTGCCCTAGGGCATTTATAAGCCTAGCCAGAATGTGTTTGGCTTTCGCCACCCATTTTAAATTTATTTTGCTATGCCCTTTTTCGAGGTTAGTATACTGTGCCTCTGTCTAACAGTGACACAGAAGTGATACCTGGGGTAAACCTACGATCTCCCATCCACTCATCAAGATTCCTCTTGAAGAGAGTCAATGAGGGACTCTGCCTAACCTGGACTGGGATGTTATTCCAGAGTGAAGGGAGCCTCTGGGTTATGAATCTGTCCCTCCAGCATGTCCTATTTATTTCAGTGCTGAGGTTCAAGTCTATTGAGCGCGTAGCTCGATGGGATTTGGATTTTCTGAGGTGCAGCATGTCCATTAATTCCGAGTTGGACATGGCTTTATACGTCAGGCACAGATCGCCTCTGAACAGGCGGTATGCCACTGAGTAGAGGTGGAGTTTCTTTAACTGGGCAGCATATGGCATCTGTTTGAGCCCTTTGATCCTCTTGGTGAGGTACTTTTGGGGTCTTTCCAGTTGCTGCAGGTGTCTGGTAAGGTACATCCCAAAAGGGGCATTGTACTCAATTATGGGCCTGATGAGGGATGAGTAAAGAGGCACGATGATGTCCCCTGATCTAGATGTGAATCCCTTCATGATTAGGTGAGCTATATAAAATGTTTTTCTAACCACTTTGGCCACGTGGTTGTCAAATGAGAGATTGCTGTCAACTTGGGTCCCCAGGTCCCTAATTACTTCTTCTGTACTTAATGGATTACCACCTATGTGGTAATTTGTGGGCACTTTGTTTTTGCCAAAGGGGATGACTATACACTTTTTGGCATTTAGCTTTAGGCCATGGTTCTGGCACCAGTTGTCTGTTTCTATGAGGCCCTTTTAGAGGATGCTTGTGTCGGCTGGAGAGTCGAGATCTGGGTGTTGCCATTGAGGTTCTTGACATAGCTATAGAATGCTTTATGGTTGCCCTTAGAATCAGTGGCAATTTTGTTTTCATAGCTAGCTTTGGAGGATCTTATAAGGGATCTCACCTTCTTACTGAGGCTGACAAGGGAGTTCCTCCACTCAAGGGATTTTACTCTCTTTTGCAACAGTTTCTTCCTTTTCTTGTAGAGTTTGTTTATGGCAGGGGACCACCAGATTGGCTTCCTTTGTTTGGAGGATAGCATCTTGGTTCTGTTTGGGATAGCACATTCCATGCACTCATGTAAGTGCTTGTAGAGTGCATTTGTGTAGGATTCAGCTGTTGTAACTGTATTGTACATCTGCATGGATGTCATGAAGTTCACCATTTCTGTCTTAACAAGCATGAAGTTGGCCTTGGAGAAATTTTTTACCATGGTTTCCTTAATAATGGGTGGGGGCTGGATGCAGATATCTAGAGTGATTAGCTTATCATCGTATATGACCAACAAGGAGTTGACTTCATGTGTGGAACACCAGTCACTCATGTTGTTAATGACTGGGTCTAGGATACTGTTGCCCCTGGTGGTGTGGATAAGTTGATCCAGGGCATTGGAATTTATGAATTTCAGAAAGTGTTGAGCAAAGGAATTTGTACATGAGTAGTTTTCCCAGTTAATTGTGGGGTAGTGGAAATCGCCCATTATTAGGGTGTTTGGTTGAACCCTAATATTTTCCAGTATATCAAGAAAAGAGGAGTGGGAATCCTGGGGCATGGTGGGGATCTGTAACAAGCTACAATTTGGATTGCAGTTTTGCCCAGAGTTAGTTGCATTTGGATAACCTCAGATGCATTATGCTGCACAACTAGCCTGGAGGTGTGGATATCCTTAATGAATATGGACACACCTCTGCCTTTGGTGTTCTGGTCCAGGTTAGTTGGCCGAAAAGTGTGGTATGGGTTATAGCCTGGTAATGCAGGGGAGCTCTCTATAACCTTGAACCAGGTCTCAATCACTGCACAAATATCAATGTTCTCCATTTTAAGGAGTGACTCGAGTGAGTGCATTTTGAGATTTAGACTTCTAGCATTGAGTAGCATTACCCTCAAGTTTTGCTTGCCTCTTCCTGTTACAGTGGTGAATTTGACATTTGAACCTTGCCTGAAAAAGGCACTATAGGGGCGGCAAGACCCTCAGCCAGTATCCAGAATCCCAGGGGTGACAGGTGCAGGCCATCTCTGGCAAAGCATTGTGGTCTGTCGACCATGTTGTCCCAAGCAGACAGACATTGGATCCCCTTAGAATGACACCAGAAGCTTAGCCAATTGTTGAAGTCAATCATTTTGTCCTTGTACTGCGGTAACATTCTTGGCAATGGCAGGATGCTACTCAGGGCTAGGGTCATACCTGCCTGGGCTACAAGATCGCAGAGCTCTTCCATGTCTCTTTTCATGTAGTCCAGGGAGGTACATCTCTGGTCGTTCACACCAACATGGGCAATGACAGAGTCATATTTGTACTTGTTGTGTAGTCACCTGAGGGCATGGGTTATGTGGTGGATCCTGGCACTCTACAGGCAGCTGACAGTAACCTTCTCCTAGTTTAGCCTGGTGAGTGGGATATCAGTGTGCCTGACTATAGAGTTACCTATGACTAGTGTGTTGGGTACGTTGTTTTGCCTTATGGGCTGTGGTTTATTGGCACATTGAGTCTGTGGGCTATGTGTCATTTGTGTTGTGTTGGGGGTGGAGGTTGCTTGCTTTTCTGCTTTGGAGGTCTCTGTTGCTTGAGCAGATTATTATTGAGAGCCTCTGTGAATGTTTTTGTGTTTCTATGTGTGGATTTTGGTGGCATAGGGTTAGTGGGACTATATGATGAGTGAGGTGTGGTGCAAGTGTTTACCTTCTTCTCTTGAATGTCAAGTTCAGTCTTGGTTGGAGAGAGCTTTACCTCCAGTTTGGCTAGATAAGTGCACCTCTCACAGGTTGTGGTGTTGGGTGGTGGGAGGAGAGGGTTGTCTGTGTACATGAGGCACTTGCTACATTGCTTCAAGATGCCCAGATTCATCAAATAAACAGGAGAGAACACTGGGAGCTGACCACTGGACACACCTGAATAAAAAGCTACTTTCCTCTAGACAAGTGAGGAAAGTGAGTATAAGAGCTGTTTTTCTCTAAGCAAGTGAGGAAAGTAAGTACAAAGACTGTTTTCGTCTAGATAAAGAGGAAGGTTGAGTGCTGTAGTAATTTGTAGCTGATTTAGTGCTAACAACAAGTTCTGAACAACTGCTAAGCACAAATAAGCAAATCTGTCCCCTCCAATCTGTTTACTAATGTAGTCCCTCACCAGTCTGAACAGTAGTGGGATTACAGCTGAACCCTGGTGCACACCTACTCCCACTGAGAACCCCTCTGTGAGACCAAACACTGTTTGTATTTGAGTTACTGGGTCCTTGTACATAGCCTGCGCTAACCCTGCCAATGTTTCTGGGACATCAAACCAGCCCAGTACTGTCCAAATCAGCTTTCTTGGGATGTTGTCATATGCTTTTTCCAAGTGTAGGAATGCCCAGCTGAACTCTTTCCTCATCTCTAGCTTCTTCTCAACTATCTGTTTCACTACAAACATTGGGTAAGTTGTGTTGCATCCTGATCTGAATCTGAACTGCTCATCTCCCATCTTACTATTTAAGTTATCTCATCTAAGTTTCTGTAATGTGTAAGCACTGATTGTGTTGGATATATCGCTATTTTAATGGAATATCTGGTCTAAATGCAGAGTTCTAGCAACTCTATTACCTTAAAGTTATAAAGCACCAGACCTGAACTTCCTAAAGAACCTAGTGCTTCAGCTAATCTGCAACTCCTGCGTGATTCTCAAGCCATTAATGGCATTCCTGTGACTTCAGCTGCTGAAACACAATAATAACTTATAATTGCAGTAACCCTCATACCTTAAGGTTATAATGCATCAGACTTGAACTTCTTAAGGAGCATAGTGCTTCACTTAATCTGTGGCTGATGAGTGATTCTCAAGCCATTATCTGCATTCCCAAAACTTCAGCTACTGAAACACAGTAATAACTTATACATGTCTCATTACCAGGTTTGGTTCTTCTAATGTTTTTCATAATATATAATTAAAATCAGATGCTTCACATCACCAAGATGTACTATTTATACCTACTTTACTACAATTGTCTCCGCCATTCCTAATCTTTCTTTACTTAACTACAACTGGCACAGACCCACTCTCTGTCCCCTCCTCCCTCCCTCTCTTTAACTGCTAAGCTAATTCCTCTGTAAAGAGTGTCTTCCACATTTCAACAACTACTCCTCGTCCTCTGGCTAAATATCTTACTACCAAAGATTATTCCCCTCTGCTGCAAAACCTAAGAAAATATTTTAAACTTGCTAAAGCTCCAATTTACTGCCCTGGATCAGCTGTATTAGCTGATTGTTTTTTATTCTCATAGACTGGACAATTTCCTGGCTCAGCATGCTCTGTTCTCCCTCATTATGCATGGGCTCGCTCCACTCCCCTACCCTTCCTCTCATTCCCACCCACCCCCACATACTCTAAACTTATACTCCATCCATATAGACCACACCCTCTAGCCACTCCCTACATCCTCACAAACTTTCCTATCATGCCTCACTTCCTCTGCACACAGGAACTCTTCCACTACAAAGACCTACTTCCAACTCCCTCCCCTCCTACCTCTACCTTATCATTCAACATGTTACATATATTTGTCACTACAAATCTGCTGTATATTCTCTCTGTCTCTACCTCCTACCATCCCACCCTTACAAACACAAACACTGCCCCTACACTTGCTACCCACAAATCCATCTCTCAACCATTCATACATTCGTCATTGCCCCTGCACTATTCAATCACAATGACACCCACTTGCACAAAATAAAATTATTACAGCAGCCTTCTCTATCACCCAAAATTAAGCTAAAATATTGCTCAATTAACCCCCAACTACTTAAACTAATTATACTAAACTTACTACTCTCTGGTGATATACATTCCAAAGCAGGACCTTATACCAGCTCTTTCCTTCCTACCCATCCCTCACCACCCTCCATCTCCCCCATATTTTCCTCTTCTCAGACTTACTCCTCCACATCAACCAAAAACTTAACTATACTATCTCTCAACATTCAAAGCATTGTAAACAAAGTCACTGAACTACACTCCAGGATGTCTCAACACCCCCAACATTCTCACCCTCTCTGTAACTTGGCTAAAACCCCATATCTCTGAATGTGAAATCTTACTCCTGGCTACAATATCATCCGCCAGGATACACTAAAGAAAAAGGGGGAAGTGTAGCTATCCTGTATTCTGACAAACTCTCCCTCTATTCTTTATCTATCTCACCTCCCAATCTTGACCCTGAAGAAGTCCTCTTAGTAAACTGCAAAGTAAGCAATCATAAAAGATTGACATATCTATATATATATATATATATATATATATATATATATATATATATATATATATATATATATATATATATATATATATATATATATATATATATATATATATATATATATATATATATTCTCCCAGGAAATAACATCCCTACCGTTGAACTTTCTCTTTCCATTTTCTCACAAACTATCTCCTATGAAAATATTATACTGGGGGATGTTAACATTGATTGGAAATCTCTAACCACTGATTCCCCATATACCAGTATTCATCCTCTATGGCTTCTCTAAAATAATCATTACCTCCACTCATCTGAATAAAAACACTAATACCAGCACCACACTTGACTGGATTCTTACCTCCAATCCTGTCCTTTACCACAACCCCTCCACACTTCATGATACCTTTAGTAACCACCTCCCAACCTTTATTCAAAGACACTCCCCCAATTGTACATATCCCATCTAAAGACTTTCACAAACTTTCTAACTTTAACCCAGGCACCTTTAACCATATGCTCTCCTCAATTGGCTGGTCCTTCCTCTATGACCTCCCCCTGGAAGAAGATGTTCTAAAACTTAACAACATCTTCCTAAACACCCTAAACTCCCAAGCCCCCATCAGGAAAATTAGAATAAAATCTAATTGTGCTCCCTGGGTAACTCAAGGGACTCACTCCCTTATGTTTGAAAGAAATAATGCCTGGAAAAAATGGATACAAAACAACCCTCCCCTTCCAGTCTACAATGTCACAGAGAACTTTGTAATTTAACCAAAAACAAGTCAAATTTGCCAAAAGAAATTTATAGCTAAACCATCAAAATAACCCTCAATCCAACCCCCAAAAATTCTGGAATACAATTAACAAGATTCTACATCCATGTAAGTCCTCCACATCTACTGTCTCCCCCAGTACTTCTGCCTTAGACACTGCTGCTCTTCTTAATTCCTTCTTCATTGACCTAAAATAAAAACAAGTACCTACCCCACTACTTCACCTTCTCCATCCACCCAAGCAAACTCTTTCTGTCTTAAGCCTGTCCTCAATGTTTATATTAGATCTCTTTTCAGTAAACTCAAAATAGGCTCCCCCTCTGCCAATAACTTAACCTCCTTTCTCAAACTAGCTGCAAAATCTATTGCATACCACATCTCCATACTAATCAACAGATATATCCAAGAAAACATTGTCCCAGACATCTGAAAGAAATGTTATGTGATATCCTTACCTAAAAGAGGTAAATCCACTGACCCCTCTAACTTCAGGCCCATAGCCATTCTCTTTCCCCTATCAACGATTATAGAAAAGTGCATTCACAAACACCTCCTAGATCATCCTCTACAAGAAAATCTCCTAACCCCTACCCAATGTGGCTTTTTCCTTGACCACAGTACTTCCAGAGCACTAACATCTTTCACACAGGCTATCTCCAGATTTTGTGACAATGATCAACTAGCCTCCTGCCTATTCCTTGACCTATCTAAGGCCTTTGGCACTCTATCTTACAACCTACTTCTATCTAAACTATCCAAACTTTATCTCTCCATCTCCACTCTTTCTTGGTTCACTAGATACCTCTCTAACAGATTTTAGTCTGTAAAGTGTTTATCTGCATCTTCATCCTTCCTTACAGTCCAAACCGAGGTTCCCCAAGGGTCCATTCTTGGACCCCTAGTATTTAGCATTTTCACTAGCAACCTCTCCACTTCCAGTTCTCACTCTTCTGTAATACAATATGCTGATGACTCTACAATAATTTCCTGTTCTGACAATCTCCCCAACCTCCTTGACCTTACCCAAGAATCTCTTCTCTCAGTTGAAAAATAGCTAACAACCAACCAACGTCTACTCAACCCTAATAAAACTAAACTCCTCTTCCTTCATAAATCTCTCCAACATCTGAAATCTACCTTCACTCTCTCCTCCCTCAACAACACAACTATCAAAGTAGAACCCCACACTAAACTACTGCGGGTCATAATTGATTTAATTGGTCATCATAATTGATGACTAACTAAAATTCAATCTTTATATCCAACAGTCCATTAAAAAGATTCATGTAAAACTTGGCCTTCTCTATTGAAACAAACAAAAAAATCCACACTAATGTATCTTAACTCTCTCTTGCACAAACCTATTACCTCCCTATTATATGTCGCCCCAATCCTTACCAACCTACAATCTAATCTTTTAACTAAGTTAGAACTCACATATAATAAAATAGCCAGATCTGCAGCAAATCAACCCTACCGGTCACACCATTGCCTATCTCTAAAAAACCTACAGTGGCTAGAATTGCAATAAAAAATTCCTCCTGCCTCAACTACAACTGACCCACCCCATTCTAAACCAACCCAACTCCTGCCCTGCTTTCTCTGCCCTTATCTCTCTCTCTATACCCCAACTCGTACTCTCCGTAGTTCTGACCAACACCTCCTGGAAACCTATAGGTCCAAAAAAAATCCCTTGGCAAACTTCCCTACAATCACTCTGTTGCTAATGTATGGAATAAACTGCCTCTCCATGTAAGATCACTAACTCAATTGTTTTAAAAAACACTTTAAAAGCCCACCTATTAAACTCATGGACCTGTCTTGCTATGATCTTACTTAATCTTCCTCTCCACTCTACTACAACTAACCTTTCCTTTAATCCTGTTCTTTTTCCTCCCCTCCCCACTAGCTAACTTTCTGCATCCCTTATGAAGGATGTCTGACTTTCTTCTTTACCTTTCTGTCTTTGCCTTGTAGCCTGATATAGTTTCTTTGTGCCACCTACTGAGTCACTTTCCAGAAGCTAGTAGAGTGCATACAAATCCCTGTTCTTTGCTAGTACAACTCTCTTCTTAGCTTATTTGTTAGCCATCCAGTATTCCTTCCTAACCTGGTCTGCCTTTTCTGTCTCCCACTTTTTCCTGCACTCCTTCTTTTTTCTTTCTTTTTTTTTGATGACTTTTTGGACTTCTGCATTCCACCACCACACATGCTGTTTTGAGGCACTGCCCCATGGAATAAGTGAAGGGTGAAAATAATTATTATGGATTCATTACATAGGGCCTGAACTTCACATATAAAATGTATGTATATGAACCATTTTATACAACATTATAACTGGTTTTATCAAACTGACAGTTTTGATAGTGCATAATTTATAAACTCATTCAATGTATGCAACTACAGAGATGAAAATATTTAAGTCAGTACTGCATACAGAGCACATTTCATACCATTGGCTATATTTCTGCAGAATTTTAACATCTTAGATATTTTAATTTACAATCCCTGAAGAAGCCTGAAGTGACTTTACTTTTCTACCTTTCTTCGAACTTTGTCTAGTCTTGACAATTTGTTTTTTCATTTTTTTATTGTAACTGTAATTATATTAGTCTTACTTAGAGCTTTCTAATGAGTACTTGTAACCATACATGTAAAAGTACTTATATATTTTAAGACTACTAAGTACTTGTAATGCATGTGAACTTTCTAAAAAAGAAGTGGTAATGGTATAGGTGTCCTGAATGTGCTGCATTTATATGAAATTAAAGCTGCAACATAATATTTTATCTATCCATCTATCTAGCTAACTAGCTAGCTATCTCTATCTATCCATCCATCCTTTGTTGACCAAGTTACTAACACTAGGCTAGTGGCCTCGTTTCAGGAGAAACCTAAGCTTCTGTTTATAATGACCGGAGGAAATTTGGCTAGGGCATCAGGGAAATTCCACTACTCTTTTTGAGAAGTGCTGTGTGATCTTTTACATTCACTTCAGCTACAACCAACTCAGATGGGGATCTTGGTTTAATATCTTATCTGAAGGATAGAACAAACAGAATTGCAGCACCTCTCCCCATATCTTTGAGGCTAATGCTATTATTGATCAATATAGTTCAAGGTCTGGCACTGTTGGCTAGACTTGTGACATGGTGTTAGTCCAGTTGGACATCATTCACTTAAAATGACCAAATTTCTAAATAAAAATATAATTCAGACACAGAAACCGGAACAATCAGCCAATGGGATGTCACAGAACTCAGAGTAAACTATCTATACTTCAAAGTAACCATTTTTTTGGTAACTATTTGAAATATCTGGACCCAGCAGAGCCAAAAAATTGTCTTACACATACTAAGTCTGAGATGGCCATTTTTCAAAAAATTCCTTTTTATCCATAATATGGTATATATATATATATATATATATATATATATATATATATATATATATTTTTTTTTTTTTTTTTAGGAGGAGTGTTCATGATTCTAACTCACAATAAATTTAAAGGAGGAGAGCAATCTTCAAGATGTACTCTTTTCCTGGGTTTTCTATCTTGTTTTTTGGCTTGTAGGTACTCAGCATTTAAAGTACCAACATTTCAATAAGGAACCCGATTTTTTTATCAAAATAAACTTGCTTTACTGATCGTCTGCTATAAGCTCAAAACATCTGGAGATGGCAAAATTCAACCCTCCAGATCCATTTAATTTCACAAAGCCATTTTCCTGGCCAATATAGAGGAAGGCATCCAAATTCTTTCAAACAGCATCAAGCTTGACAAAGAAAGTAAAAAAATACAGTTAAACACTTTACATTATGCCACTTGAAAAAAAAGAAGCATAATCTATTTACTATTCATTTTCATTTTCAGAGGACAAGAGTAGTGCACGAGTCAATAGTAAGCAAACTCAATGAACATTTTATCCCAGAAAGAAATGTTATCCATGAAACAGCATACTTTTACAGATGTATCAAGCTAAGGAAGAGTCTGTAACAGCATTTGTCAGGTTCTTATATGAACTGTCTGCATAGTGTGCATTTAATAAGACAAAAAAAAGAATACAGATAAAATAGTAATTGGGCTGGATAATATTAAAGTGTCTCAAAAGTTGCAACTGGAAGTAAATTTAACTTTGGAAAATGCAATTCATATTACTAAAAAGGCTGACAAACTAATGAGATAATATACTAATATAAGTACAACAAATGCATGATTCTAACCAAAGTAAGCATGTCCATAAGAAGTGGCGTGAAAGCAAGATTGGTAAATGAAAAGTAACAGTTTACTTACTGGTTAGGGCTATATGGGGCATAAGATGTAAGAAACTCAAAAAGATGGAACATTTTGCTGTTATGTCTAAACCTAAGCTGGGATAAAAATAGCCACTGAGGATTAAATCAAGGAAAGTGATCAGAAGCCATTTTCTTGGATTCAGTGATTGCTGTGGCAAACACTGATTTTGACTTGCAAGTCTACTTTGAACCCCAGTAAGCTTTAAAATAGGAATATGGACTGATGTTACTGTAGTATCATGTGATATTCATTAAAGTGTGTTGAAGTGTCTGCAGCTGCATGAAGCAGATGCAGAAAAGAATAGACCTCACTTGTATAAAAAGATTCCTAGCTATGAATGAGTAGAAGGGGCAGACCTATGATTTTTTTAAACTATGTGGTCAATATGTGAATAGCAGAACTATTGCATGCAAGTTAGGGTTGACTGCCAGACTGAGGCTAAGATAAAATTGAAGCCAAAACCTGTCCCATATGCCTTGCCCATACCTAGAAGGAAACCATTTCCAATACTCTCTAAAGCAGATGCATAATGCAACCACATGCAAACAGCTGGTGTGCCTGATATGGTGCAATTGAATCCACTGAACGCTATGTGTCATTGGTATCTTTTGTCATAAAGAACGGCAATATCAGAATAAGTGCTGAATTAACAAAGGTAAATGATGCAGTTAAGAGTGGATAGTTAATTCCATCTATCCTTGAGGATATTGTATCAAGACTGGTTGATGCCAGGGTGTTCTCCACATTAGATGCTCCAAGTGAGTTTTGGCATATACTCTTAGAGACATAGTCAAAAGCCAACAGCCTTTATTACTTCAGTTAGAAGATTTCACAAGATTTATGGGAATTTCCAGGTAGCTAAGTCTCCTAAGAATTTACACCATAACAGAACCCATCCTTAGGCCATACCCCCTTTCTGGGTTAGACTAGTCAGGACCAAGGTTAATCTGTGGGTGACCATCAAATCATCTAGGTCATATTATAATGATGATAGTGTATCGCACTGTTTAATCTGCAGGAGCAGTCTGTTCCAGAGGTGAGGACATGCGGCATGATGAATCTGTCTCTCCATTGCAGTTTATTTATCTGCTGGTAAAGACTTACAGCTCTAATTCTAGTATTTGTGGAGTTATTAAACTTGGCAGAAAGAAGAAATTAAGGACAATTGAGTTTATAATAACACAGAAGGTAAGGCATAGATGTCCCCTCAAAAGTTTGTACGATACTGAATAAAGAGACAGTGCTTCCAGTCTCTCTCTTTTTAGCTTAGGGTCATTAAGCCCATGATCTTCTTAGTAAGAAAACTCTGGGGACTTTCTAGTTGTCTGATATTTATATAGTCAGGTACAATCGAAAGGGGGCATCTTACTCAATAAATGGCTGTGCTCAGTGCTAAATATAAGGGAACCATAACTCCTTTAGGGCTAAATGATATCCCTTTGATAATTAGCTGCATTAAGAAGAAGGTTTTATTGACTACTTTTGTCACATGATGAGTGAAAGAAAGGAAATTATCATCCCGCAATGCTTTCCAGTCAGGTAGTTGAGATTTGTGTTGCATTGACTTTTTCTCATTTATTTTAATTTCCTTCTTCTAATAAAAAACACCATTTAATTTCTAGAGGCATGATTTAGGTTGGCAGTGTTGCTTTTAGTGGGGGAGGTAAGGTTCTACTTGTAGATTTTGCATAAGCAAAGTTACTTTTTATTTGCTTTTGGGGGAAGCAAGATTCTATCTGTGGATTTTGCATGTGCAAAGTTACTCTTTATATGGCATTGAATGGGAATGCAGTTCATGATTCAGTTTTTTCTTAGTTTAGTTTTCATCAAACTAATCAATGATTATTGGCTTGGGTTGTTTTATGTGAGCTACAGTGATTTGGGGTATCAGTGCCTACATTTTGTGAGTGTAGTCTAAATTATTTGCTTTGTATTTAACAAGTAGTTTAAATATGGTAGGTTATGGAATATTTCACAGCTTTCATGATATGTCAAGGCAATAGACAAACTACTTACAATGTGAAAAAAGTGACAATATTTATGATGATGCACTAAGATAAAATGTACATAACCAAAACACCAATCTTTTACCACCATTTATCTGCTAATCTATGCATATATATTTATTTATTTTACATTTGTTTACCGGGAAAGTCCAACTGGACAAAAAGTCCATTTTCAGCAGAGGCCCGGGGAGAAAAGCTCCAAGACATACAGAGAATACACAGCATTTCTAGAAAAAATACAGTCTATATAATTTATACAGAATTGAAAAAAGAAACAGATTAGTAGTTCAAGATTGCAATTGGAAAGTACAAAAATCATACAAGCACAACAGTTTGAGCAGATAGCTCTATATACAGTATTTACAAGATTGGACATTATATACAAGATTGAAATTAAGGTATGCTAATGAAACTGTGTAGTGAGAATATAGAAGAGACTAGAAGAGTTGTTGTTTAGTTAGGATACCATCTAGTGAACTCGGAGTAACTTAGATAGTGAAGAAGTCATTTAGCTTGCTTGATTTAATCCAAGTCAGTAATCTGGCCAATGAGTTAGGTGACTTGGTTTATTCTAATTCAGTTTTACATATATATATATATATATATATATATATATATATATATATATAGCGAGAGAGAGAGAGAGAGAGAGAAAGAGAACACCACACATACACACACATATAGATATAGACATGCTGTAGTTATGTTAACTGTTGACCTACATATTGCTAGAAGATAATATCTTACTAAGGTTAGTAGTAACACTTCCAATATGGTATACCTTATCAGTATCAGAACTAATTTTTATAATATTAGTTCTAAGAGACTAACATTATAATTGAAGGGTTGTATATTTTATAAGTAGTAAGGGGAAATGTCCGTTCCTGCATGTAAAGCTTTCTTTTAGGTGATGTATGACTTTCCAATTGAATGTCCTTAGGAACTCACTTTGTTTAACATGACCAGGCTGTGAGGCTAAGGATGGACACCATATTGTCATCTTTTTGAAGTTTATTCAGAGGTATTGTGCAATTAGTAACTCCCCTCTATTTAAGACCATAAAGTGTCATGGCCACTGTGGGTTTTTCGTTTGCTTTCTAGTGCTGGGCCATGTCCTAAATATTTGAGTTTGCATATTAATATGCACAGCAAATGTGCTTCTTGTGCTTTGATAAGTAAATATTTTACATACCCAGTTTTTAAAGAGTAATAGTGTATTTTGCAATACTATAATAAAGACAGAGATTTTGTTTGCCAGCATTTGCAATGGTGACTAGTGTTGTCAGAAGCAAGTATTTGAAGCCTATATTCAATATACAAAAGGTGTATTAGTTCATAACTACTACATTGGCCTCTTGTCAGATATACATGGAAACATTTACTGTTCCGTGTTTGTAGAGATATCTATGTATGTGTTCATGAATTACATCTACACCCATCTCCAAATACTTGTGAATGATCACCTTTACCATCTGAGTCTCACCACAGCAAGCTTTACTAAATCTCTTGTGGATTCCAACTAGCATACATTTTGCCTTTGAGCTATTAAAGATTAAATTAATATTATGCAGACATGCAGTTGTAAGTAGAGAGACATTCTGTTGTTTTGTATGTTGCCAACAAATTACCTGGCATTAATGAAGACATTGCCCCAAGTAATAGTCCCTGGCTACGGCGTCCTATTCCAGTGTGTAAGTACTGTACTTTTGAAGCTGCATGTGTATAGTCACTGCATATCACATTCCTGGTCATGATTAACTGTCTACTGTTACCATTTCTCTACCTTGGCATAATTTAGTAAGCCGGTGTAATTTTTTCACTGTTATTTGGTCAGCTTGTAGAAGATCTCGGTGCACGCTATTCTCAGCATTTGGCTGTGGATGATACAAAGGTGAAATGTAATGTTTATAGTATAATTAACCAATTTGTTCTACTTGTGCTGTTTATTGAACCAGGTATATTTCTCATTTAAGACTCTGGTGTTTCTGGTTGTGGAAAGGGCGTTCTACCTTTTACTGTTATATTACTTCCGACATAGTGATTGATCAGCTGTATAGGTACTAGTCAGAAGTCGTTCTTGTGTAACGGCGTTTCCTGGCCAATAGTTAAGGAGGTATTCTGCCGTTTTGTCACTGTTAGTACTTCTTGTCTGTAAGCAATTGGGTAATATTTTTCTCCACTGCTCTTGCTGTTCTCTAGGGAGTGGATGTATTTTAATATTGAGCGTGTTGATGCTTCCGACGGAAGAAAGCAGACTTTAATTCCCTACACTTAGAAGTTCTAAGCTTACATTGCTTGTGCTACTGTTTAGTAGCACACACATGGTGTTTTTAGCGTTGTGGTGCTTCACAGCGGAAAGATCGCTTTCCCTGTTTGGGATTGTGTGTCAGCTGATTTGTGCTACTAAGGAGATGTATAGTTATGATATCGGCTTTAATCTTCCTACTTTTAATAACTACTACTATTGGCGCTGATCCCTGAATCAGGTTGACTTTGTTCTTCTAAGCTATTGTTGCTCCCGACTGTAGATTGTGAGCCCTACTCACTTATGTACAAGGATTTGTGACCTGTATTGATTTTGTAATTATACTGACTATATGCCGTTTGGCTCTGCTGCTACCGGCTAATAGTAAAGGGGTTTTTCTGCTTTTCTTTACTTTTAAGTAATTCCTGTCTGTCAGTAACAGTGCTATAATTTTTCCTATGTTGGTATTATCAGGTTTCTACTGCTTTCCTGTCCTTTGTTGCTGGTTTTCAAACGCTGTGACTGCCGACTGTAGAAAGGGAATATTAATTTTTACACTAGTGTTTTCTGTTTCTGCATTGCTTGGGTACCTGCATCGAAACCCTGCACATGTTTCTTTAAGCACGGTGGTGCTTCCCAGCTCTGAAACTAACTCTCCCTGTTCTTATGGGTCCGTGAAACTGTTGTTCTTTAGTGTGTTGGTGCTCTGACTAATGAAAGTGGGCTTTAAACTTTGCGACAATAGGCTGTCTAAGTTTGTCATGAATACGCTGGTGTCTTGGGACTAGGTACATGCTGATTTTTTAGTATCTTAACTGAATGGTAGTGAGCCCTACTGTGGCGTGAGACATCCTTAAACTGATAAAGGCTAAGTACTCTAACACTCCATTGCTCAGGGTAATCATAACTAATTAATATTTATAACATATGTTATGTAGCTTTGAACCTAATTTGTTGCAAGGGTTATAGGAGTCTTCTGTACAGTGCTATAAATTTGAATGTACCCAGTTACGTCAAATAATGAAGTTTTATTTCGGATAAACTGCTAATTTTGCCTGCCACTAACACTTTGTCACCTACAATTTTTGCCCTCTCTGTACTGTTCTATATATTTTGAATGTGCTTGCAATGTCATGTAAGGATTTTGTATTCTGTGCAACTGCCATTTTTGCCTGCTACTAACACTTTGTTACCTTTAATTTTGTTTTTCTCTCCCTATATTCACCCAGCACTCCACTCTGCTAGCCTGAACTAGTGACTGAGAATCTGTCCTGCCTGAAAGCCAAGAATACATACATTTTACTGAACCAATTGGACTCCACCCGTACCATAAGATAGAGCAAACTCCTCTCCCTAAGACTCTAACTCTAAAGAACTAGAAAGTATGTGTTACAATGACTGTAGTGTTATTATATTTTACCTACTTAATGCCTTGTAACTGAGGACTGCTCCCTAGCCAGGTCAGCCAGCACACTCGCTCTATTCTACCCTCCTCCCACACCTCATCACTTTACCCACAGGTTAACTAAGCTGCTCAGTTTTGTTCCCCTCCTCTATTCCTTGACTTTAAAGAACACTAGGAAGGCTTATTTATCTATAGTTGTTTCTATTCTCCTTTTCTAAGGACTTGCCCTACATGTCTATCCCACTGCTCTGATCCATATATTATCTAACTGCAGGCTTGAACTTTTCTCTGTTCTCCCAGTACTGCTCACTCCTCTATTCTCACAACTTCACACTCTCCTCTGGATACATCTTTACCTTACCTCAATAGTCAGCATTTCACTGATTGTTCCTGGGGCCCTTCTCCTTCACTGGCTCTATCCGCTCCCTCCCTGCCCCTATTCCCACCCGCCCCCACTGCTTCTACATTTATTCATCTAAACCACTCCCCTTCAATTAATACCAATCAGAGGAGACCACACCTTAATTTCCAGAAACTCCACACCCAATACTCACCTACACTATCCAACTTATTCATCCTAACATTCCACCAATCTCTACACTGACACTATGCCACTACTATCTACCTATCCTAAACGGAATCTCCTACTTCCATACGTCATCACACCTCTTCTTATTATACTTTATCTACTTACTTTCTATGAACACCTCCAGTACATAAACCTTTCCCACCCCACAAAGCAAACCTCCTCAACTCCCATAGCCTACACTCATTCTCATTCAAACACACCTAGCACAATAACCTACTTATCAGCAAAATACCACAGACTAAATCACATTAAATACTATTGGCCTCAAGCCAAGAAATCTCTGTTCTTTACATGTAAACACCTACAAATCACACTTAACTACCAACTCCAATCAATAATAGATGGCGATATCCAACCTAATCCAGGTCCAAGCCCTACACTTCCTACAGTTACCCATGTAGCAACCCCTACTACCACCCAATCCCTTATTAGACCTCCCAACTCACTATTAATAGCCCATCTTAATATAAGAAGCATAAATAACAAAGTTGCCCAAATACATGCTCTCATAGATGTACATTCATTCGACATCCTGTGTCTTACTGAAACTTGGCTCAAACCATCTATACAAGACAATGAATTTACTCCTCCAGGATATAGCACATTAAGACAAGATCGATTAGCTAAAAAGGGAGGCGGAATAGCAATAATTTACAAGTCTGGACTACAAGTTACCTCAATTGACTCTAAGCCCCCTCCAACTAGTAACGAGGAAATACTTATCTCCAAACTCCAACTCAATAACCACAAATCTATTTATATTATCGCCATCTATCTTCCCCCAGGGAATAACTCAAACAACCTAGAAAATATCCTGAATTGGCTATCAACCAACTATCCCCAAGAGACAATAGTACTCGGAGACTTTAATATAAACTGGAATAGCTGTACCTCAGAACAACCCTCTGCCCAACTGAATTTACATGGCTTTACTCAAACTATAACCTCCTACACAAGGACCAATAAACAGAACAACACTGAAAGCACCCTAGACTGGATACTAATAAATAGACATCACCTAAGCTATAAAGTAGGAACTCTCCCTGAGGATATAAGCGACCATGCTCTAACCTTCATAATCAGAAACAAGACTGATATCCAAAATCCAATTACCTATAGAGCAGTGAGGAATAAAACAAAATTTAACCCTGATATTTTCAAAAACGAACTTAGAGCTTGCAACTGGGCACCCCTTAAAATTCTACCCTTGAGGAAGCAGTAATCTACTTTAACAGTAAATTTCTACACATTCTCGACCTCCACGCTCCAAAAAGGACCATTAAAATTAGAAACAAACCAGCCCCCTGGCTCTCAAAAGATACAAAACAAAAAATGCTACTTAGAAATAAAATCTGGACCTTATACTACCAAAACCATGAAGATCACATCAAGTTTAGACAGTTAAGAAATGATACAAAAAAATCAATATTGTTAGATAAAAGAAAGTACTATATACAACTCCAAAATACCCAGAAAAGTAACCCCCAAAAATTTTGGGCAGGTATAAATACTCTCTTACACCCAGGTCGTACTGTCACCGGGCGAGCTGTAGGTGCAGGCCAGGACAATCCAAAGGAAGTAGCAAGAACCTTTAACACCTTCTTCACTGAAACCATTCAGTCTCTTTCCAACCAACTATCCCCAATAGCTCACCTCTAACATCCCATAATACTACCTTACCTCCCCATTTCATCTCAAACCCATCTCTACATCCCTTATCCGTACCCTTCTGCAAAACTCAAACCTACCACCATTGCTGCCGATCTCCTTCCTGCTGAATATCTACAGATAGCAGCAGATGCTATAGCCTACCCAGTTTCCATTCTGATTAACAGAACAATCTCTGAAGGTGCAATTCCTATCACATGGAAGATTGCACATATTATCCCCTTCATAAGGGTGGTAACTCTAGGGATCTATCCAATTACAGACCTATTGCCATACTCTCTCCTTTGGCCAAAATCATGGAGAAGTGCATTCATATGCAACTGTTAAAACACCTTATAGACAACAACTTGCTAGCAAGCTGCCAACACGGTTTCAGGCCATTTCACAGTACTACCACTGCCCTTTTATCCTTCTCCAACTGTATTAATAAAAACCGCAATAATAACACTCTATCCTCAGCCCTCTTTATTGATCTCTCCAAAGCCTTCGACATGGTTAACCACAAACTTCTCATTAACACACTGAAAAACCTGTCACTTGATACTCTTTCTATACAATGGTTTGAATCCTACTTAAGCAATAGGCAACAAGCAGTCTTGTGGGGAACAACCTATCTCCCCATCTCCCCATCTCACTAGGTGTCCCCAAGGTTCTATACTTGGACCACTTCTATTCTCTGTCTTTATCAATGACCTGTACACTGTTATTCCTCAGGCCTCCTTAATACAATATGCTGATGACTCCACATTAATCTGCACAGCCCCAAATCCAGCAGACCTTCAATCTCTTACCCAAAAGTGTTTAACACAGTTGAGGATTGGCTACAACATCAATGTCTTATCCTAAATCCTAAAAAAACAAAACTTCTACTTTTTACTCCCACCCATAGACACACACCTCTCAACTTTACTGTCACTTCTAACAATGGAACTATTATATCCCCTGACTCTAACACAAAACTCCTAGGAGTACTAATTGACAATAACCTTAACTTTGAGGCCCACATAAACAATACCATAAAACAGTTAACAAAAACTAGGCTCACTATATAGAATCAAATCCTTTCTTACCCCACTAGCTAGATCTACTATTGCCCAGACCCACTTAATCTCTACCCTCCTCTATGCCTCCCCTATTTATACTAACCTCTCAAAAACCAATATGAACAAACTAGTAGTCTCATACAATAATATTGCAAGATTTGCAACTGGCTCTACATTTAGGACCCACCACTGTATTAATTATAAAAATCTTGGATGGCTAGAGTTACCCAACCTACTTCTACTTAATCAATTAATAATTGCCTATAAAATCCTGTACCAGCCTAGTAACACACCAATTCTTACCAACCTTATCACTCCCTACAGTAACCTTAATACCCTGCTCAGCTACTAAAATGCTAGTACTAACACACATAGCCAACAACAAGGCAGGGGACTCTCTATTTTCTAACACCGTTGGTAAAACCTGGAACTCTCTTCCCAGCGACCTAACCTCACTACCATCACTTACACAATTCAAAATCAGGCTTAAATCCTACCTTAAAACACATTGGCTATGCACCTGTCTTAACCCAGACTAACAACTCTTGTCTTCTCACAAAATTTCTAAATCTTATGTCTGCATAATCTACCTGCATACTGGAATCCAGAAGCTGAACCTGTCTTTCAACTATTTTGGACTATCTCTTATATCTTAATATCTCTCTTTGTCACTCTAGTATCTTATGTTAACACACCTCTTTCTAGCATGTTCTTGTACTGTACTTATTTACTTATTTCTTACCCAACTATTTTATTTCTATATGTTCTTTTCTGCATAAATAGCTAAATTGTATATAGTACTTCTGTTCCTTAAACTGTGAATTTATTTACTGTTTTTTATTTGATTAATGTCATATACTGTTTTGTACTATCGAGGAGCTTTTCTCCCCGGGCCTCTGCTGAAAATGGATATGTGTCCAGCTGGACTAGCCCGGTCAACAAATGTAAAATAAAATAAAATAAATAAATAAAATAAAAATAGAATTCTGTAGTCCACTTTTGGGAAGGTGAGCTATCTAGGCTCATGATGTATTTCTCATGTAATCAGGTCACATGACATCTACTCCTATAAAGGAAATACAGACTTGGTAGTGTGAAAAGTCACCTCAAGGCAATGTAACTACTTACCACCTTTGAAACATCAGCAGCTTGTTCTTACTAGAAGAATCTGTAGTAGGCTGCATATGTCACTTGGTTATCCTTGCTTACCATCCCAATGGGTGGTGGGGTGGGGTAAATTTTACAAGATGTATCCATTCCAAATGTATGCAAGGCATTCTCAGATGATCTTTTTCTCAGATCCTCATTTGGGAGAGATGTTAGATAAATGATTTGTCTGAATGTCTGTGATACAGAGAAGAGTATGCAATGGATGCAAACACAATACATTTAAATTCTTAATCTTGGCATGTCAAAATAGTGGGAAATAGTGGAAAGGAGTGGTAGAAGGAGTAGGTATGGAACTATCAGGTTTTAGCTTTGGCACAGGAGATACTTTCTAGTAATTTAGAGGAAAAATTAATCAAATGCATTCAGAGGTGTTCAAAATAAGTGGGTCATTGGACGGATATATAAATACAAATGACAAAAGGCTAGGAAGAATAAAATAAGCTTTAAGCAGCTATTCAGATGAGGTGATAAAAACACAGAAATAAGAGGATGAAATGAAAGAAACACTGGCTGTTAACAGAGGCATCTCAAGAAGAACTTAAAAAAAACAGCTGAGTTAGACAGAAAAACACAGAGGGAAAACTTGAGATTTTGTGCTATATCAGAGAAACTGAAAAGAATAAATTGTAGCAATTTTATGAAAGCATAGATAAGCAATTTTATCAAATAATCCAATAAGCAGCTGGAGGACAAAGGTACCTGCAGCGTCAGCAACAAATGAAAATAAATGAAAATATCCAAGAAAATACGCCAGGTACCACCACAGCTCCTAGATTCACACATTCTTTATTGAAACAGATTTTAAAACAGTGAGAGCTTTCGGGCTACTACCAAACCCTTCATCAGACTTAGCTAATGACATTTCTTTTCCATTTAAATATGAAAAAAGGCACCAAAAATTCATTTACTTGGTTCTTGTAACATAATGAAACTCACCACTAGATGGTAGCATCTATCTAAACATCAATTCTTGAAATGAATATATTTAAAAATACTTATATAAGTATATATTTATATCTATATAGAAATACATATAAATATAGCATAATGTAATACATTTAAGTGCCTTATGCTTCATAATAAAATCATTACTGAAAACAAAAATAAAATAAAATAAAAATAAAAATGAAAATGGAAACAGTTACTTAATACTGAATAAAACAATGTGCTTATCAAAAGCGAATATGTTATAGATATACATATTTATTAGAAGTATTAATTAAAAATATATAGAAGCAATGCACATGTTTAATATTATAAAACGGTTCTTCCATAAATATGCATACTCAATGTTTCAGGGGTCTATCTCTCAAAAATGGTTCAATAGAAACACTGTCATTCAGACCCTTCCCTTTATCCAATTGCATCCTAATTACCCATTTGGTCTCTTGTTGCTCTCTATAGTTCTTAATGTTTCCCAATATTTTGCTTCTACTGACCAGTTCTATCGCCATAAACTTAAATGTATGGCTTAGATCATTTTCCAGAGTATGTTTTGCCAAGACATTGGTCCCATCCTCATGATTAATGACATAATGACAGGGTTTCTATTAAAGCATTTTTGAGAGATAGACCCCTGAAACATTGAGTATGCATATTTATGGAAGAACCGTTTTATAATATTAAACATGTGCATTGCTTCTATATATTTTTAATTAATACTTCTAATAAATATGTATATCTATAACATATTCGCTTTTGATAAGCACATTGTTTTATTCAGTATTAAGTAACTGTTTCCATCTTCATTTTTATTTTTATTTTATTTTATTTTTGTTTTCAGTAATGATTTTATTATGAAGCATAAGGCACTTGAATGTATTACATTATGCTATATTTATATGTATTTCTATATAGATATAAATATATACTTATATAAGTATTTTTAAATATATTCATTTCAAGAATTGATGTTTAGATAGATGCTACCATCTAGTGGTGAGTTTCATTATGTTACAAGAACTAATTAAATGAATTTTTGGTGATTTTTTTCATATTTAAATGGAAAAGAAATGCCATTAGCTAAGTCTGATGAAGGGTTTGGTAGTAGCCCGAAAGCACTCACTGTTTTAAAATCTCTGTTTCAATAAAGAATTTGTGAATCTAAGAGCTGTGGTGGTACCTGGCGTATTTTCTTGGATAGATAAGCAATTTAACTGGTATGCCATGCAGGACTTGTTAATTGAAAAGGCACTTCATGTGTATGCCAAATCTAAAGATGTAAAGATGCAATCATTCCAGTAGAAAGGACTGCTCCTGACAAAATTGTGACAGAAGAAAAAAATATTAGAAATTCAGGATACCAGAGGGTTTGTGAAAAATGATTATTCATTGTACTTCAGGCAGAAGAGAAGTGAATTTATTTCTGCAGTCATATGATGTTGAGAATCTGGTGCGAGATTCACACTGTTACATTCAGCTGTTTATAGAATATTTTTCCTGTAGGACCAAAGACATATTTTTGGATGCAAAACAAGCTAAGGAAGAAATAAAAAGAAAAGTTTTCTTAACTAAGAGTTAGCCAGCAAGTTGAAGGGGACTCTGATTTTCATTCCTCTGATATAGCAATATCCACATATAGCACTTGCCAGTTAAACCTTTACCACCATTCTAAAGGAAAATGAATGAGTGACAGAGAAAAAGGTCAAGAGATAAGTATAAAAATCAAGAGTGCCATGAACTTGAACCAGAGACTGGTGTTGGGTGTTTGAGATGACGAGGAAGAAGACAAGCAATAATGTGAAATTAGGAAATAAATGGAAAAATTGTGAAATGTTATCCATGAGATGTACTTTGGGCATAATGACTGTCTGTCTGTCTGCAAGAAGAAGTGATGAAAAAGTTGAAAAACTTGTTGGCTGTGCTAAATAGGTGGGAGGACTCTAGAGCATAACTCTCACTGTAGCATTAATGTTTAGAAGGACCATGAAGGGACTAAAGATGCAACTACATCTATTCAGATGAGCTGATAAAACTGAACATTTTTTATCTTAGTAAACTGTGTACAATAAATGGCTTGAAGTATACTGCATTTTATATTGTAAAGTAGATCTGTATGGTGCATAAAAGTTCTAAACTTGAAGATAGAGGCACCTCTTTAGGTTCACTGGCAAGTTTTCTATGTGGAGATTGCTATATCAGAAGAATGTTGTTTATACTAGCAATATCAAAGTAAAGAATGATCCATTTTGACTGCACTGTATTAGGAGTTTATACTACAACACAATAATGACTGGTTATCTGCAATATAGTGTTGTGATCTTGTGCTTTACATTGCATATCTACTAAAATATAATAATTTCTTCTTTTTCTGTAGAGGTGGAAGTATAGATTAAAGTTGTTAAATTATAATGCAAACAAGATAATTATTTCTCTCCTAAGCAAACAGGCTATGTGAATTTTAAAAGGTTATGATGCTTTAAAAATGTATTTAGTTCTTATTTTTAAGTGTTTTTGTAAGCAGAAAGTCTGGAAAATGTTATAGGTTCAAACACTGATGAGAAGCTGCAAATGCATACAAAACTGGTCTGCCAAACATTAACATCTGCATGTAAGATGCAAGTTGGAGCCATATATTCAAAAGAACTGCCATGCAGAATATGTGAAAGTAATAGCTTTTTATCACAATGACTGCCTTATCAATTGTATCATGGAATGTCAATTGCACTGCAAGTATACACAAAAAGCAATGAGAAATGAATTATATTAAGAAGTGGACAGTTCAAATAGCAATGTACAAGAGACTCATTTGGGTAGAAATGAGTATGTGAATTTGGCAGAAAAAGACTGGGGGTAATAATATTGATTGTGAGAAGGGCTACAATAATGATAAATGAAGAAACAGACAATAATAGTTGATTTGTGGTGATGAGGGGTTATTGGCAGGGAATGAGGATTAAACTGTCATGTATTTAATATTCCATCTAAAATTAATGTTATGAAGCTTAAGACAATGTTGGAAAAATAATTAGCTTTCAGCAGGGAATAATATTTATGGGTGGGGACTGGAACCTGATTTAAAATAATGAGGATGGTTCAGGGGGATCAAGAAGAGAAAATATAACAAAAATAGGTAGTTTGCTGAAGAAATATATGAAAATATTTGTAGTGGAAGTACAAGAAATTGGCTAGAGTGGATATAAATTACCTTTTACATGAGTATGAGCATTTAATTGAAAGCTTTTAAACATACCCGAAACTATTTCAGATCATACAACAAAAAAGACAAAAGTAAAGAATCATTGCATTGATAAAAGAGGCACTGGTGCTTTCCTACTTATCTGTTAAAAGCAGAATGATTTAGAGAATGGGTAGTAGATATAAAAAATAAGTAATGGGAATTATTTAGACAGGTTGTGAAAGGTTGAAGTGTTGCAGAAGAAGAGGAAGAGCAATCTCATACAAGAAGAAGAGCAGTAATTACTGGGAGCTAAAGGCAAAATAAGGGAGTATGTGGATAATATGCATGCATTTAGAATCATTGCTGTTAAGCAAGTATTTTTGATAACAACTCCAGATCAGATAAACTTTTAGTCAAATAACTTATGTAACAGAAAGTAGAAAGGATTGTTCCCAATGTTGCAGAGCCTATGACAAGAAAACTAACTAGAGCTCTTATAAAGGTATTAAATATGTTTTGAATATTGTATGAAAATCTGTATAAAGCAGACAAACTAGGGTACAAAGGAAAGGAACAAACTGAAATATTTATTGAAATATTTATTGAAGTAAATTATACCAAGGTCAAAAGAAGGTGGAACTCAACAATTAATAGCTAATATAGGAAAGAACAGATAGGAAACTGTGATATATCATCAATCAACAGTGAATCCTCTATGGAAAGCTGGTATTCCTATGGAAGTTTAAAAGTTAGGAGGAAAGCATGATGAAGCTCTGAAAGGTTTTGTTTAGCAGTATTTTAAAAGGAAGGACAATACTAGCATCTTCAAAGAAAGCTGTGGTGCTTATACTATCTAAAGATGGTAAAGACCATTCAGTCCCAGCCTCATCAACATCAATTCTTCTTTTAGACTGCGATTATTATAAAGTGTTTATGTCAATACTAGCTAGGTGAATGGCAAAGGTGTTATTAAAATTAATAGATATGGTTTAGTGTGGTTTTGTGGAGGAGACACATTTGAAAACATTAATAGAACAATGACGATCCAGAAGGAAGCAGAGAGCAAGAAAACACAACCTTTGTTTATGAGTCTTGATGCAGAAAAGGCATTCAATAGAATCAGCTGGAATTGTATGTGTATGACAATGGCATTTGTGTTATCTGATAGACTATACAGTTAATAAGCATGATACATGAAAAGTCAGAGCAAGAATTAAGGTGGGATGCTTCCTCTCCAACAAGTTGTGTTTAACCAGAGGAAACAGGAAAGGGTCTCCTCTTTACCCATTACTTGCTTTGTACTTAAAGCCATTGGCAAAGAATAAAGGATTCACAAAGTCAAGAATATAACTGGTAAGTAATCAAAAAAGATAACTTTATGATCAGATGATATTATTTTGTACTTGATAAATCCAAAAAAGGACAGTTCATTGTTGTAGAACATTTATGGACTATTTCAGGTCTTTTCAAGATATTAAATAAATTAAGGTAAAACTAAGGCTATAGCGAAAAACTATGTACCACATATGAATTGGTTCAGCAATACCCTTATTTATAGGGACATGATAAGAAGTATTCAGGTATATGGATTACAAATGATTCTATTATGGCATCTAAAGATATGCGGAGATAGACTAAGCAAACGATAATACAAAAATTGAGAAGTTGGAAGTTGATTATTGATATTCATAGTAAGATTCAAGCAGTGAAAATGTTTCAAGACCCTTTATATTTGTATACAGGATGGGTATATTTTTTTTCAATCAGAGGACAAGTTGTGGATCATAATTAATAAAGAATTAAAGGAATTTATTTGGGAGGTAAAAGGGGCAAGAGATAAGTAGGATAACTTGTTTATCTCCATAGAACAAGGTAGTTTAGGATTAACTGATTTGAACAAATACGTTAGAGCTACATATACAGTATCAGTATCAATGTAAGCAATAGGCAAGGATATAAGCACTATTATAGTAGGATGAGAGTCAACAGTCTTCACTGTGGACTGTAGGCCTTGCCAGAAGTTAATTTCCTTCCACTAATATAGGTGAGTGATAAAAATGTTCAATTGTTCCTACCCCATCCAATTTTTAGAGACCGGGTCTGACAATAAAACATAGGTTGCCTGTGGCGCAGTCTATCTCTCCAAGCCACAAAGGTGACATTAGCTTAATTTTTCATCTTGAATCAGTCACCAAGTAGTTTTGCATAACTGCTGTCCCCTACAAACATTAAAGGATATATCTTATCTGTATTTCATTAAAACAATAATCCATCCGGGAGCAAAACCAGCCAAATTGCAACAAAATGGTGTAGTCCACATTTTTGTGTTGAAATAATTTAATCCAACAGAAGTAATTGCCAAATGTAAAACATACGAATGGCACAGAAATAATCCTAACTGTAAAACCAATGAATGGCAAACACTTTTGTCCACATCAATAGTAGACTTTATCAAACCAAAGTGCTTACCATTGTAATGGTTTAAATAGCACTGTCAATCATAGTGAAATCAATTAATCAATTAACACATAAAATCAAAGTACAAGTAATGAAACAATGTAACTATTTTAAAAACTTTAACTAATTATACAACAATCTTGTTTTAATAAAAAATAAAAAAAAATTATATCTGAAACAGTTACTTAAAGCCCTAAACATAAAAACTTTTATTTTGTAAGACAAGTGCTCTGTCTTTTAATACAGGGACTATTGAAAGATGTTCATTGATCCCTGGAGGATAGTTAGCTCCCAGTTCCAATTGCCATCTTAATTCATTGTTACAAATCCTGTTACCCCAATCACCTCCCCTTGGTTTCTTGTTGATAATTTCTAAAATCCCAAATCTAAATCTAGCTTCTCCAGTACATACCCGGGAATGTTTGTATAGTGTGGTTTTAATGTTTTTATTCCTTATAGCATATAAATGCTCATATATACGCTTATGCAGTGTCCTCTCCATTTTACCAATGTAGAATCCGTTACAACCCTGGCATATACTAAGGTAAATTAATCCAGTACTGTTGCTTTCATACTGAATCCTACTTTATGAACAAATGTTGGTGATTTACCTAAGCTATTGTATACTTCAGTGTTACCTTCTAAAATAACCCAATTTTTGGACACTATGTTCCATACTTTTTGCCCTAAAGAATCAACATGTGTGACCATAGAATGGGAAAGGTTACATTCCTTTTTCTGTCCTGAGGGAGTGGGTGTAATCTCCCTACACAGTAGAGGTGTGACTTTAACCCCCATCCTTGCAAAATTTCTAAAGCCAAATCCTGAACCCAATCTTTCGGGTAACCCCTGTCAATGAACATTTGTGTGAGGTCGCCAAGTTCACATTTAAAATCTTCCAAGGTGGAACACATCCTTGCTCCTTGAATCATCTGACCCCTTACTATATTTTTCTTGATGTAAAATGGATGTTTGCTGTTAAATGCTAAAAAACTGTTTGAATATATCGGTTTATGAAAAACTTTAGATGTAAATTGACCATTTTTCTGGTCCCTAAAAATAGTGACATCTAAATAATCTATAACAGATGCAAAGAAACTATACGTAAATTTAAAGTAGGGGCAAACTTGATTAATATAATGAAAAAAGTTAACAACTGTTGCTTCCCCCTTCCAATGGACAAAAATATCGCCCAAATAATGAAGGTACAGATTCCATTCATTTTCAAATCCTGAGTTGAAAATACATTTTTTCTCCCAGGTTACCATCACGAGGTTTGCATACATAGGGGCACTACTCACCCCATCACCACCCCCTCTACCTGTCTAAAATATTCACCCTCAAAAGTGATGTAGTTGTTATGTAAAATCAAATCCATCACGTCAACCCCCCCTTCCAACATTGAATGGTCCAAAAGGGTTTTTAAAAATAATTCAAGACCTACTTCATGAGGTATGGAGTTGAACAGATCAACTATGTCAATAGTTGCAAAACCTGTTGTGTTGTCAAAATAGTCTTGTTTGATCCTAGTTAAAAAATTCCATGAGTCGTTAAGAACGTGGTGAATAGGGCAAAATGTGTTCTTCAACAAACAGTGCACTAAACCCTCCAAGGAATAAGCAGAACTGTTGTGGGCAGCCACAATTAGTCTATAAGGTGGAGAGTCAATGTTTTTGTGCACCTTGGGGATCCCAAGTACTCTGGGGCTGTATGGATGTTCATTGACCAAAAAGTTATACAGTTCTTCATTAATAGCTCATTGTAGGAGACGGTCCTCCAAAAGCAGTTGTATCCTTCTATGTGCAATATTAATCTGATTTAAAGAGACAGTTTCATATTTCCTAGGGTTATATAACATGTTAACTGCATCATTAATATAGTCATTCTTATCTACCAACACAATACCACCCCTTTTGTCAGCCTTAATAATTCTCAAATGGTCAGATTACCTCAATGCTCTCAATAGACAATCCTCTTCCCTACTTAAGTTGACATACCTGTCCTTGTGAAAGTAATAAGCTTTATAAATTCCCTGGTACATACCTTCTCAAAACTTGCCAGGGTCGGATGTAAAGGGGGGTTCAAAACACATTTCTTTTTGAACATATTTTGTCTAACATCCATGTTGTTGTTCTCGAAAAAAGCTGGAAATTCAATTTCCTGATGTACAGTTTCAATTCAATAAGTACCTTTGAAACGTCAACATTTTTCCCAGGGACAAATTTGAGACCTCTCTTAAAAAGAGAAAAATGGGTCTTTGAAATTACCTGGCCCATGTAGTTGGAAATATTAAAACCCTGATGACTCAACATCTTCCCCTCAAAGGAAATTATGATGGGTGTATCCTGTTCCTGCTTTCTCAATATCAGTTGCCCTTGTTGTTCTTCCAGTAATTTCTCTGACCTCTCTGTCTCTATCCCCTTGGTTGCCTGGTTGTTCTAAAAAATTAGGACCATTTTTACTTCTGTTAAAAATCCTTTTGGACCTATGCAAAGGAGGGGGATTCTGTTCAAAAACGTCATCCTCCTCATTAAAACATTGTGTGGAAATATTATCTTCCTTCCCTCCCTCTCATAACTAACTGAAACATTACCAGATTTGGTATGCACCATTACGCTTGACATTTCTAAGGGGTTCTGAATAACTTTTAGGAAGTGGGTAGGTGACTTTTTGTGTGTGCTCTTGTTCATCTCTTCTTAATTTCTTATATTTTCTTGCTACAGTCTCAACTTGCTGTTATATTTTTTTCAAAAATGTTGTAATACTTCATTTCAACACCAGAAAAATTTACATCAGCTGTAATTTCATCATTCAATACATTTTCATCAAAAACATTTTAATTCTGTTTGTGTTAATCTTAATAATGAACTATAATAATCCCATGCCATGCCAGTCAAACATAGCTAACAACTCTTCAAGTTCTGGTTGTCCCACCAACAACCTGTTAGGAAATTTACTCATTCTTAACCCCCTGGGTAATCTTTGCAGTCTAATACACTCAGCAAGGTATGAATTGTCAATTTGTAAATTATGTACCTTGCTCATTTTAAGTTCAAACTCCTGAAATTTATGATGTAAATCCTTTGATCTAGTTGGTCTTTCCTCATGGGTAAAGGTAAAGTCCCTATTCAACCATTGCTAAAACCACGAACCATGGTTAACAGTCTCATTTGGTCTCCCCGTTCCTTGTCCACAAGGAATACTGCTAAGACCTAATGTAGATGAAAAATTTGAACTGTCCGGTAAACCCATTCTGCCAAATGCAGAGTTGGAAAGTGAAACCTGTTGTACATTCATCGCTAGGGTTGCTGGACCTTGGAGTCTTTCCAGTGTACTCTGGATTTGTTGGCACTGAAGCATCATTATTCTGTTTAACTGGGTCAAATTCCCTTCATCACCATTTGGTGCAATGTCTCTGGGATTAGCAGATTCCAATGAAGCACTATGGTTCTGTTCAGAACTGTTGTCAAGTTCCATTCTGAAAGGTAATTTGAGACAAAAGGTTCCACAGGTATTGGTTACAGTGTTCCTTGACCAAGGTTGACTGTTCTGTCCCCACCACTCAAAACTGACTAATAAATCACAGTAAAAGAGTGTACAGGTGGAAAAACAACAGAAACTCAATAAAACAATAATCCACCTGGGAGCAAAACCAGCCAAACTGCGACAAAATTGTGTAGTCCACACTTTTGTGTTGTAATAATTTAATCCAACAGAAGTAATTCCCAAATGCAAAACATAACGAATGGCACAGAAGTAATCCAAACTGTAAAACATACAAATGCCAAGCGCTTTCATCCACATCGATAGTGGACTTTATCAAACCAAAGTGCTTCCCATTGTAATGGTTTAAATAGCACTGTCAATCATAGTGAAATCAATGAATCAATTAAAACATCATAAAATCAATCAAAGTGCAATTAATGAAACAATGTAACTGTTTTAAAAACTTTAATAATACAACAACCTTGATTTAATAAATAAATAAAAAATGTGTATATCTAAAAACAGTATCTGTATTTCAGGTTGATTGTCAGAAAATGTGTATTTTTGTTCAAGTATAAGTGGGTTGCTGCCCTCCTGAAAGTGCTGTCCTCTGGCTGAGAAGCTAAACTGAGGCCCCATCAGCTTGAGTTAGAGGTAGCTCAGGTTAATGTAAAATATCCCATGGTACCTGTCAAAAAGAGTAGGGAGCCTTAATTTAAGACAACATAAAATCATTATTTACATATGTACAAACGTGCATATTTGCAGGCACATATATATAAATATTTCTATTTTTTAACTATCATTTTTTTTATAACATCCTCATGGTTCTTTTTCCATAACTGAACCCCACTCCTTCTTCCACAACCAAATTTTAATGTTTTTTTTCATTATATGTGAAAAACTCCATTTCCCATTAAACACAATTTCATTCAGTCTTTCATTCCATATAACCCATATTACATAAAATAAACTATCTACCCTTCTCACGTAGTCTTTCTTTTTCTTCTTATGATGTTCATACATGATCATAATCACATCTATATTGTTTATATCTTTAATATTCTCAAAATGTTTTTCTTCACAGAACTTTCTCTAGAGTATAAATGTACTCTTTCAAGGTATCTTTTTATTAGGCATATTCTACTTTACAGGTAACTTGTTTACTACCAGTCTCCATAGGAAATCCTGACACTCACCTATCTTGGTATATCACTTTTTTTACTTTAATGGCTTTAATCATTTCTTCTGGTAAATTGCCCCATGGATTTCCATAATAATAACATTTCATCAGATTATTATACCATGTCCTTCTATCTTTCTCTATATCATCAATTTTTATTTTTTATATTAGTATTTTTGTGATGGTTTTTAATTTATTCATTTGCATATTATTTTTCTCTTTTTCCTATTCTCATAATCTTCCAGAACTTGTTGTACCTTTATTTAAACGTTTGCAACATTCATTTCTCATTCTTTTCATTTACTCACTTTAATACTCTGTACAAGTTTATTTTATCAAATCCTCCCACTGAATCATAACTACATAATTTTTCCCCAACTTTTACTCCTGGCAAAAGTACTTCATTCTATGAACGCCCCCGCCCCCCAGTTTTCACCACATCCCCCAAACTCTTACCTTCATTTTTATTTGAAGTCATTCACAGTTCCTTTAAACATTTATTTAAACCGAAACTTCCCTCAACCATACAGTATTTGGTCTTAGCAGCTATCACTATTTCATCTGCATGTCAAAACTACTGGAATCACCACCTCCTTTTGAATCATATGTATAGCATCTTTTACTTTATAGGCTACTTCTCTCACTGGGACTTTCATTACCAATACAAACAATATATCAGATGCCTTATACCACACTCCATGCAGATTTCTTTACTAAGCCACCCAGCCACTAACAGTCTCACTATTATTTTGATATGCTGACACACTCTCCTAACTGTATCATCTATCCTTTCCTTCCCCGTAACATCGCACAAAGCATCATGTCCTACTGTATCAAGTGACTTGCTAATGGTACCTACCATAAGTTTCAAATTCTCACTTTTACTTATAATATTGTACACAATTTCTCTTGCAACAATTTTTGACATCCCTTCCCTTTTATAGCATTCACACTTTCTTCCATAGTAATGTCCATGCTTCCTGGCATTGTCCTCTGTATTATGCTCACAAAAATGTATAATATGTGTTATTTAATGTGATGGGTCTCCAATTTTTTATTTAATTCTTCTCATTTTTCTTCCATATAAATTTTAACATTCCACTACATAACCCTTCATAAACAAACCTCACCATCAACCATTCATTCAGTACATTTACAAAATGTCATCTTTGCCAATCTATTAATTTCGTATACATTCTATACCGTATATAATCTGGGGTCTTATACTGAATCAGTATTTACTTCATCCAATTTACTTTTGTAATTTCTTTTTCAAATTCATTCTTAACTCATTCTAGATTTTTTAAACGTTTCACTCTCTCTCTTATTTCCTGTTTTTTACTCTTATACATATTTTCCACACACTGTGCTACAATACTCATAATTTGCTCCTGTGTTATTTTTATATCCCCTTGTACATTTGTCTTTTCCTTCATTATAGCAATATTCTCCTTAACTATTTTACTCAAATATGCAAAGAAACCCTCCCTTATTTTTTTTCTTGATTTCTTTTCTGCATTTCTTTTTTGACATTACAATGCCTTCATATATTATTCTCTAGATTCTCTAATCCATTTCTATAAATTTTCATTTTCCCATACTTCATTTTCTCTTTCTTTCATACATCATCCTACCACTGGAAAAAAAAACACTATTCATATTTCTTTTTAAATTAATCCGCCATTCAGTTGAGTTTTTATAGAGGTTCTTCGTGGTTATATGATCCTTCCATAACTGCAATACTTCCCACTCTACAAGTTCATCTCATAATTTCTGATTTATTCTTTTTATTCCCTATCCTATTTTAATATACATTCTTTCTCCCATCACTGCCATCCATATTGCTAAATAGTTTTGAAAAGCCTGTCACAACTGCATCATCATCTTCTACCCATAAACCTTCAGATAATGCAAAATAATCTGTTTCAGATCCAAATGCACACCTTCTATAAGTCAATTGACTTTTGTTCCACATAACTAATTTACCACATTTTATAATTTCCTGTATTTTAACATCTTTACCTTCCTTTTAACCTTTTACTTTTAAATCACATTAAACAGATTATATCTTTCCTTGTTAGTTATAGATGCATATAATGCTATAATTCTGTAAATATATTCTCTCCACTTCCCATCCATCCATCCTTCCCATCCTTTCCAATGTTACATCCTGTTTGTTCACTGTTTTGTTATACATCACAGCCACTCTACAGCAAAGTTCATTTCCTAAATTCCATATCATATTTCCACCCCACAAATTTTCTGTTTGCAGTCTTTCTTCACTTGTTAGGAATCTTACATCCTCTAACATAATAACACGTATATCACATTTAGCACACCATTCAAGTATTACCTACTCTTTCATTTATTTACTTACTAATTAATATTGGAATGTATTTTTCTTTTTCAAGTTAATAATGTCCAGTACATATTTCTTATACATTTCCAGTACACCACTCTGGTTTTATTAACTTGGTATATCATGCAAATTGTAGTTAGTCACTCTTCGATATGTGATCTCTTTTCACAAGTTTTGAATTATATAGTTTTGAAATATTTTCTCAGGTTTTACTACGATTATTGGTTTATTACAGGGTGAACAGATTAACTAAATATTTAAAGAAAAAGTTTTTAAAATATTGGGGTTGCTTGAACATTATTGGATTGGGTTTATTCGGATTTAGAGATGTATTTAAACAAGCCGTTGACTTGTTAAGGTTTTTTTGTATATTTGCTGTTCTGTGTCTACATTTCTTCTTTAAGAACACTTAATATGTCATGGTTTTAATTGAATAATTGATTTTACACACTTTCTGTATAAAATTATGCTTAATTGGTCTTTTATTTTGTCTGAAGAAGGAGAGGTATTGTCCACTCCAAAAGTGCTTATTAAACAGTTAGTATTTTGGCTGCTCCGTCTCTACATCGCTATTTTTTGTTTTAAACACCATTCAAGTATCCCTATCCTTCTTACATTAATAATACTGTTCACATTTACGGAAAGTACTCTAAAAGTGCTGCCTTTCCTTCTTTTTAAGTTTAGGAGAAATATTTTTAAACTTTTCTTTTCTTATTTTTATTATTTCCCTAACTGAATCTTCCTGATACATTCTTTGTCCTCACATTTCCTCTCCATATTTTGTCTTCTTCAACAGCTTCTTTTTCACTGATTTCACCTTTTCCTCCGGCCTCTTGTTATCCATGTGTATATTTTCTTCTCCTCTTTCCCTTCCTTTTTTCATTATTTACTGTTTGCTCTTAACAATCTATCCAAAAGTGCCCCCTTTTTATAGAACCTGCATTCAGACACACCTTCTTACATTATGTCCTTTCTTTTCACACTGTACCATGTCACAATCATCAGTTAATTAAATGAGAAAAGTCCCCACAAAAAGAAAAATTATTTAGACTGGTCAGTATATCTTAATGTTCCTCTATAATCATCCACAAAAGCAACACCATTTGGCAAGTGTTTCACTATGTTATTTTCACATTTCAAAACAATTTCCAACCTCCACCCTCCATTCCATAAGTTTCTCTCATCTCTAACTTCACAATATTATCAATAGTTTCACACAGACCTTGCATTTTTAACATAATTTTCTTCTAGTTCATTAGTTCTAAACTGCATCCTACTCAAACATTTTTAACAGAACATTATCTGCAAGCCCTTCTTATGCCAATTCTGTTATCTGTACCACTTCAAATGACTCACTTACTTCCTTTTTCAAGAAGACAGCTAAATGTTACACATTTGTGACATCCATCACACAAAAATATTTGTTTACATTCTGAAGCTCCACATCGAACAAAATTTTCTCCAAATTCTCACTTTTCACCTCCAAACTCTCCATAGCTTTTCTCTCTTCCTCCATGCTGCTGCTTCATTTAGGCCTCTTTCTTGCTGCTATAAGAGACCTCGGACACCATATAGCAGCTCCAAAGAGTAGTTTTTTTATTGATATATACATTACATATTATTTTATCTGCAACCAAATCATTATTTTCTCCAGAATCTTTGTCAAAGTGCATTTTCCATTGTATTTAATTTCATTTAGTCTCTTGTTACATATAATGCATGAAACATAAAATATTACTCTATTTTCTTCACTTCTTCCCATTTTTGTGCACCATAATAATAAAATTCTATGCTCAAATTTTAACAAACTTTTCACCCTATGTTTACATATTTCTTTCCACAAATTATTAACTCTTTAACATTTCAAAAACACATGCTCAATTTGAGACTTACATTTTTTCCTATGGCATATTTGCCTTAACCAGCAATTTTCTAATAGGTAATCTCCATAAAAAAATCATTGCATTCTTTAATCATTTTATAGTTATTATATTTCATTGTTTTTTTCTTATCTATTTCAAAATTGTTCCATCGATCAATGCAATAAAATGTTTTCATAATGTTTAAGTACCATTCCTTTCTATTTTTCTCACAAATATACTTTTTTTATTTTTCATAACACAATTTTGTTTTGGTACTCTTTCATTTCTTCATTCGCAGTGCTTCCACTTCTTTTTCTTTAACTTCCATTCCTTCCCACAATTTTTTGCATTTATAATATAGCATCATTTTTATCAAGTTTTTCTATTTTCTTTCAAAATTCCTTTTTAATAACTTATATAGAATTAAAGATGCTGCATGTACTATGGGGTGTATTAAACCCAAGTCTCCTTGCTCTTCTTTCTTATATAGAATCCCTCTTTTTACTGGATTCAGTCTAGAGTTCCATACAAAAGAAAATATAATCAACATTAGTTCCTTGCCATACTTAACAGGAATCATATAAATGTTAGCAACATAAGCAATTTTTCTTATTACTGTAGTGTTCATCAAGTGTACTTTTTTCTATATGAATATCTATATGATTTCCAAAAAATAATCATATCCTTTACTTGTTCGAGTACATTATCCAATTATTGTTTGTATTCATTCCTTCCAAATATTATTTCTAATACATCTACATGTCTTCATTGAACTCATTACCTCCTAGCATACCTTCAAAACCAAATCCTTTACTTTTATAATACTTAAACCATTTTTTAATTTGTGTAATTTTTCTTTTACTTTTACCATCCATACTTTATATCTAACAATTAATACAATATCATCTGCATAATTATACATTATTAGTAATTGTACTCTGTTCATCATTTTGTATCCACCGCTACTTTACATTTTATTAATTTTCTGCATGATTACATTTATAACTAATTCCATATTTTATTTTCATTTCTTCTCCAATCCAGCTATTTACATTTGTTTCACATAGTTCCTTTCATAAACAGATTTTATTACATTATATGCCTGCAAAATTCCCCAGTATGATTTATATTGAATGTTATCATAGGCTTTACATATATCTCCTATTATAACCTTCACTTCTACATTTTTATTTATGATATCATCAATTATTTGATGATAAAGTGTGTTCATATTACTAAAAATATATGATAATACTAAAACTACTAATACGATAAAAGATAAAATAAAGGGTGTTCATGTGATCATCTGGGTTTAGGCTTGCCCGACTGGAGACTGGAACAGCCCTGTACCCATTTGAAAGTCAGAATTAGCACATGGACAGAGTTAGTCCCAATGTTACCATTCTACCTGTGTTTACAGACGCAGGGGTTTGCCTACCTCTGACTGGCTTGATATGTTGGCACTACATAATACGGGGTGGGGGAGCTCTGCTTGTTTCCCTTCACATTCATTATGACTGCTTTATTGTGACCATGTTCATATTTATCATATTTTTACTATTATAATTTAATATTTATCATATTACTTTTATGATAAGTAAAGGATATAATTCTAAAAACATGCTTCTGGAGCATTTCTCCCCGGGCCTCCACTGAAAACAGGATCTGTGGAACTTAGTCGGACTTTCCCGGTCAACAAATGTTAAATAAATAAATAAAATAAAAATAAAAATAAAATAAATAAAACATTTCTCTTATTATCCATAATAACTCTTGACTTCCTTTTCCTTTTCTTCCAAATACATTTTGATCATATATTCTATCCATTTTTTGTAACTTTTTTGTTATTATTCTCATAAAAAATTATAATCCATATTATTCAATGTTCTAGGTCTTCAATTTTTATCTCCTCTTTATTTCCTTTTTTAAATATAAATTTTATAACTCCTGTACATAATTCCAGTTTCTAAACCTTTATTTATAACTTCTATAAAAACAATTTTTTGCCTCTCCTTCATTTCTTTATACATACCATATGCAATTCTGTCCAGTCCTGCTGCAGAATTCATGTTAATTCTTGTTAATATCTTTCAGAATTTCACTCAGTTATTCGTTCCATAGTTATTTTTGTTCTAAATACTCATTATCTTCATTATTTAATTTTTCACCTTTATAAAGTTAATCTGTTTTCTTTGCTTTTAACAAATAATTCCAATACATATTCTTTAATTAGTTTGTGTATTCATTCTGCTGTTTTATTTGTCTACCTTCCTTATTTTTTAATTCTCTTATTTTTCTTCTTTTAGTATTTTGCTCAAATATGGTGCTATCCCTTCTTTCTTTCCTTCTAAACTATATTTTTGTTTATATACCATGTTATTAATTTTAATTTGATTCATTTTATATATTTATATTTCTTTTTTATAAAAGGATTTTTTCTTCTCTAATAAGTCTCTGAATGTTTTTTGACTTAATATCTTATATCTCTCTTTTTCTTTTCTTCTTTTCTTCCTTATACATTCTAAACATTTTTATATTTCTGATTAAAATTAAGGCACCAAATAGTCCAATTCACAAAAAAATCTCTCATATTCATATGATTTTTCCATAATTTCATAAGTTCTTTTTTCTCTTTTTTCTCTTCTAAATCTAAATCCTTTTCATTAATTTTCTTTATTCCTTTCCTATTCTTACACATTGTTCATTGTTGTGTACTTTAACCCATATAGCCACATGATTTTACAATCCAGCATGCTTAATTCCTTTTTTAACTTTTAAACTATCAGATATTAATGGATAATCATTTTTTGTCCTGATTCCATTCTTTTCATAGGTCCAGTGGTTATTCTCCCATACCCTTTACTTTCCACTTCTCATAATTTCTTTATCCATTTTAATATCACAATTGTTCTTATTTTATCTTAAATTACAAATAAAATCACCCATCACTATAATGTCCATATTTACGCAAACATATTCAAGAATATTTTTAAACATCATTTCTCTCTCTTTTTTGTTGCATATGCATATAAAGCTATAATTCTATACACATATTTTTTCAATCTTAGTTCTATTACCATAATTCATCCTAGTTCCACTATGCTTATATCTAATATTTTAATGCTTTCTTGTCATAATATGTATATATGCCTGAGCACGTTTCTTTCCCCATGGTCCAAACTATTGCACAGTTCCAAATTTTTTCAGCTTGTGCTCTTTCTTCCTCTGTTAATAATCTGATATATTCTAAAACAATAATACACATTTTATTGAGTCAAACTATGATTTGTAATGAGTTCTGAATAAGTCTTAGGATGAAAGCAGTCAAATAAATCGTGTATACTAAAAATGTGTTTTATTTATTTTATTTGTAAGTCCTCTGTGCCTGTGGCTCAGTACTTTTTTCTTTGGTCTTCCTGTCTGGTACTGGTTGAAGTTTTGTTTTCGTAAAACAATAATATGTGCATATACTGCAGCACACTATTGTAATATACCTATTCTCCTCTTAGGATTTTTCATACTCTTCACATTTAAAGCTAATACTTTCAGCTTTTAAGAACAATTAGTATAATAAAATGTCTATCCCTTTCCTTTATTTTCTGTAAGCATTATATTTTTGAATTTTCTTTTCCTTTCTTTAACTGTTTTCCCTATTGAATTATTTTTTACTATACACTAGTCAGTTTCTTCCTCAATTGTCTCATCCTTTTCTTTTTCCTTGTTACTTTTTTAACGTCATGTAAAACCTCTTTATCAGTCACATATTTTTGTACATTTTCTTGTATAATACATTCTTCTATCTCTTCCTGCTTCATAACTTCATTTTCATTTTCTTGCGCATTCATTTCACATTCTAGCCATGAATGACCAGTATCCCCATGTTTTTTGCACTTTAAATCACATTTTTTGCATTATGCCCTGTTTTACCACATAAATAACATCTTTTTATCAAATTCATTGATTAAATGATATTTTTTCCTCAAAAGTAACAAGTCGTTGATTGACCCCTGTATTTCACAAACCCCCTATTACCAGGAACATTAATAATACTAGGTGCATGCATAACATTTTAATTTTCTATTTTCAGTATTACTCCACATCCCCACCTTCCAGTCCATTGTCCTCTTTCATCATATATTTTTGTGGTGTCCATTACTTTTTTACATATAGCTAGCAAATGTTCTTTCAGTTTGTTTGTTTTTTTTTTTGCTTTTGACTTCAGTTCTAAACTGGTTCATTATTCTTTTTTGTCTATAAAAAGCTTGCACCACATATTCTGACCAGAGATAAATATTTTCTTTTGCTCATATGCACCCCAAATTTTTCCAAGGCCTGTCCAGTCTCAAATATCAAGTCACAAAAAGTCTCTTTATTAATTTAAATAAATGCTCTTACCTTTTTACTTTGACACCCAGAGGTGCTATGACAGAGTCCCAAACCTCATACCTGTCCAAACATTCTTCTTTTTTACTACTCACACATACTGTATACTTTTTTGTTTCTTTTATTTCTTCTTTGTTCCTTCTCCAACAGTTTGTGCAGAAGTTTTTTGTCTCTGAAACTTTTTCTGACATAGTCTTTTCTTCTACTTCTTCTTTTTCTTCTTCTATTTTCTTTCATGATGTCATTCAATGAAATTGCAACTCCATGTTTTGGCTAAATTTGGTTTACCATTTCTTCCAAATAATCATCCCTCAACCTACCCAATCGGAGGGTTGTAATTCTGCAATTTTCTGTGGTAACTGCTTCTCCTTCAAACAATCTCCTGTGAAAGCTTTCCTCTGAATCCTTTTCTGTTTCAGCTACAATCTTTTTTTCCTTCACAATATCCTTTTTTTACAATGTCACTGTTTTTTGCACCAACATCATCAGAAAAAAAAATTCTGGTAGAGATTCTACCATTTTAACTACATTTTCAGTAACTTTCATTCCAGTTTCAGCACAAGCTGAATCAGCCATGTTTTCTCCCTGTTTCTCTGGGCCACCTACTTGTCTGGAACAGTAACAGGAAGTCCATTGTGTCACACACAAATGCTTCCCCTACTACCAAGACTAGGGTTTTTTATTGATATATACATTTCATATTATTTACATATTTACATTATTTGCATCTATGTAAAAATCTCCATACATTATCAACTTCAGTTTAAGCATTCCCTCCCTATTCTTTTATCCACAACCAAAAAATTATTTTTCCAAAATCTTTGTCCAAGTCCATTTTCCATTGCATCTAATTTCATTTAGTCTCTCGTTCCATATAGTCCTGGAAGCATAAAATGTTACTCTGTTCATTTTCCTCACTTCTTCCTGTTTTCATGTACCATAATAACCACATTCTATTATGTCCATATTTATTTGTTCAGATTTTAACAAAATGTTCACTCTATTATCTTTCCACAAATGTTTAACTCTTTCACATTTCAAAAACCCATGCTCAGTAGTCTCACACTCTCCACATTTATTACATATTCTATCTTGTTTTTTTTATGGCATATTTGCCTTAATCTGCAATTTTCTAATAGATAATCTACATAAAAAATCATTACATTCTTTAATCTTTTTATAGTTATTATATCTCATCATTATTTCTTTATTATTGATTTTTTCTAATTTATTTCTAAAACTTTCAATGGATCAATACAATAAAATGCTTTCATAATACTTAAGTACCATTCCTTTATATTTTTCTTGCATATATTATTTTTTTATTTTCCATAACACAATTTTATTTTGGTACTCTTTCATTTCTTCATTCACAATGCTTTTATTCATGTTTAACTTTCATTCCTTCCCACAGTCTTTATATTTAGAATATAGTATCATTTCTATAAAGTTTTTATTTTCCTTCATAATTCCTTTCAACATCTTATATAAAATTAAAGTTGCTGCATTTAATCTTGGGTTTATTAAACCCAAATCTCCTTGCTCTTCTTTTGCATTCAAAATCCCTCTATTGAACAGATTCACTCTAGAGCCCCATATAAAAGAAAATATAATCATTAGTTCCTTTTCATACTTAATAAGAATCATATAGATGTTGGCAACATAAACAATTTTTCCTATTAACAAGTGTGCTTTTTTCTATATGAAAATCTATATGATTTTCAAAAATTAGTCATATTCTTTACTTCTTTGAGTACATTATCCTATTGTAAAATTTATACTTAATTTTTTCATTTAGTTTTTCCATCCATACTATATTTTTAACAATTAAACTGCGGTGGCGGTGCTGCGGTAGCATTGTCACCTCACAGTAAGACGTTGTCCTGTTCGATTCTCAGCTAGAGCGTCTTCTGTGTGGAGACATGTGTGAATGGGCATACCTTCGCTGAAGGTTGTGCATCAGGGCTGGCAACTTGGCACGTAAAGATCTACTGCCAATCATTAGTGGACCGGAGTTCCGCTGTGGCGATCCCTTACTGGGAAAAGCCAAAAGACACAACAACAACTATATTTTTAACAATTAATACAATATCATCTATATAATTATATTATTGGCAATTGTACTTTCTTTATCATTGTGTGTCCACTACTACTTGACATTTTATTAATTTCCTTCACTATTACACTCATAACTAATGAGAAATGTACATTACAAGCTGGGCACCCCTGCTTTATTTCACATTCTATTTTTATTTCTTCTCCAATCCAGCCATTTACATTTAGTTTTACATAGTTCCTTTCATAAGCAGATTTTATTACTTTTAATATTTTTACTTATATTATATGCCTGCAAAATTCCCCAGAATGATTTATATTGAATATTATCATAGGGTTTACTTATATCCCCTATTTTAACCTTCGCTTCTACATTCTTGTTTATGATATCATCAATTATTTCTCTTATTATCCATAATAACTGTTGACTTTCTTTTCTTCCAAATACATTTTGGTCATATATTCTATCCATTTTTGTAACCTTTTTGTTATTACTCTCATAATTTTTTTATAATCTGTATTATTCAATGTTATAGATCTCTAGCTTTTTACCTCTTCTTTATTTCCATTTTTAAATATGCATTTTATAACTCCTGTACATATATCTTTCTTTCTTTAATTCAATTTTCTAACCATTCATTCATAACTTCTATAAAAATTATTTTTTGTACTTTTTCATTTCTTTATACATAGCAAATTCAATTCCATCCAATCCTGTTGTAGAATCCATGTTAATATCTTTTAGAATTTCATTCAATTCTTTAAAATTTATTTTTTGTTTGAAATACTCATTATCGTCCATATCTAATTTTTCACCTTTATAAATATGTTCTATGTTTTCTTTTCTTTTAACAAATAATTTCCATACATATTATTTAATTATTTCATAAATTCCTTTTTGCTGTTTTATTTGCTTAATTTCCTTTATTTTTAATTCCCTTATTATTTTTCCTTTTTTATCATTTTACTCAAATATCATGCTACCTATTCTTTCTTTCCTTGTAAACAATATTTTTGCTTATATAGCATATTGTTAATTTTAATTTGATTTATTTTATAGATTTTTCTTTCTTTTTCATAAAAGGAATTTTCATTCTCTAATGTGTCTTTAAAAGTTTCTTGACTTAAAATATTATATCTCTCTTTTTCTTTTCTTCTTTTCTCCTTTATACAGTCTGAAAACTTTTTTTTATATTTCTATTTAAAATTAAGTCACCAAACAGTCCAGTTCTCAAAAACTCCCTCATATTCATATGATTTTTCCATAATTCCACAAGTTCATTTTTCTTTTCTAAATCTAATTCATTTTCATTAATTCACTTTCTTCCTTTTCCTATTCTTATATATTCTTCATTTTCCTGTACTTTAACCCATATAGCTACATGATCTGAAAATCCAGCATACTGAATTCCTTTTTTATAACTTTTAAATTATCAGATATTAAAAAAATAATGAATTTCTGTCCTAATTTCGTTCCTTTTATAGGTCCTATGGTTATTCTCTCATACACTTATCTTTCCACTTCTCATAATTTCTTTAGCCATTTTAACATCACAATTGATCTTATTTATCCTTGAATTACAATCAAAATAACCCACCACTATAATATCTATATTTACACAAACATATTCAAGAATATTTTAAACATAATTTCTGTTGCTTTTTATGTTATATATAAATATTTAAAGCTATAATTCTATACACATATTTTCCATATCTCATCTATTACCATAATTATTCATAGTTCTACTATGGCTACATCTAATATTTTAATGTTTTCTTGACATAAGTAAACATATGCCCAAGCATGTTTCTTTCCCCATGTTCCAAACTACCGCACCATTCCAAAGTTTTTCAGTTTGTGTCCTTTCTTCCTCTGTTAATAATCTGATATCTTCTAAGCAATGATATGTGCATTTACTGTGACACACCCTTGTAATATACTTATTCTCATTTTAAGATGTTTCATACTGTTCACATTTAAAGCTAATATTTTCAGCTTTTAACAACAGTTAGTATAATCAAATGTTTATCCATTTCCTTTCTTATTTTCTCTAAGCATTCTGTTTTGAATTTTCTTTTCCTTTCTTTAACTCTTTTCCTTATTGAATTATTTTTATTTCTTACTGTGAGCCAATAAGCATCTTCCTCACTTGTCTCCACTATTTCATTTTTCTTGTTACTTTCTTTAATGTCATGTATAACCTCTTTATCAGTCACATCTTTTTGTATATATTCTTGTATAACACATTCTATTATCTATTTTTCCTGTATAACTTCATCTTCATTTTCATTTTCTTGCACATTCATTTCACATTCTAGCCATGAATGACTAGTATTGCCACATTTTTTGCACTTTAAATCACAGTTTTTTGCATTATGCTCAGTTTTACCAAATGAATAAATTTTTTTATCACATTCATTGAGTAAATGTTGATTTTTGGTTGACCCCTGTATTTCACAAAGCCACTATTACCATGAACATTAATAATACTAGGCACATGCATAACATTATCACTTTCCATTTTCAGTAGTACTCCACATTCCCATACCTTAGTCCATACTCCTCTTTCATCATATATTTTTGTAGTGTCCATTACTTTTTTACATATAGTTAAGAAATGTTCTTTCAGTTCTTTTCCTTCAACTTCACTTCTAAACTGGATCATTATTCATTTTTATATGTCTGTAAAAAGCTTGCACAACATATTCTAACCATGAATAAATATTTTTATTTTGTTCATATGCACCCAAAACATTTTTCATGGCCTGCCCAGTCTCAAATATCAAATCACAAAAAGTCTCTTCATTAATTAAAATGAATGTTCTTACCTATTTTGCTTTGACACCCAGAGGTGCTATGACAGGGTCCCAAACCTCATACCTGCCCAAACTTTCTTCTTTTTTTATGGCCCACACATACTGTATACTTCTTATTTTTGTTTGTTTTATTTCTTCTGTCTTCTTTGCTCCCTCTCTCACAGTTTGTGCATAAGTTTATTTCCTTTTGAACTTTTTTTGGCACAGTCTCTTCTTCTCCTTTTTCTTCTTTTATTTTCTCCATGATGTCAGTCCATGAAATTGCTGCACCACTTTCTGGCTTACTTTAGTTTACCATTTCTTCCACATAATCATGGTGCAACCCCACAATTGGAGGGTTGTAATTATGCATTTTTCAGAGGTAACTGTCTCTACTTCAAATAGTCTTGTCTGAAAGTTTTCGTCTGAATTCATCTCTGTTACAGATACAATTTCCTCCTATGTCACTCATTTTCCTACATCCACAGCATCACAAAAAACTTCTGGTAGTAATTCTACCATTTCAACTACAATTTCAGCAACTTTCACTTCATTTTCAGCAAAAGCTGAATCAGCCATGTTTTCCCCCAGTTCCTCCTGGCTGCCTCCCCACATGGACAGGAAACAGGAAGTCAGGATGTGAAACATACAAAGCCTTCCCCTGACTACCAATAGTAGGGGATGTTCTCCATTGCCCAGGCCAAATTTACCCTAGTAGTATAAATACCAACTTAGGCCTCCCTTGAAAACAGGCTACTATCCTAGCAGAACTAATATGGTTGATAAAGGATAAATAAATGAAAAATTAAAAAAAGCAATCTTTGTTCTTTTGTACTTCATTGCTTCTTGCAAACTTGTAAGTGATAGTGTAAGAGACAACATTTACTTGTCTCCAGTAACTTGTTTAACTTTTTAATGCTTTTCTATCATTTTGTACTTTAATATACCACTCATTTGTTATACCATGTTGATTTTCATTCACAGCTTCAATCAATATATCTAATTTAGGCTTTGCTGGCTTGTACCTGTTCTGTAACATAAATATAATTTTCTTGATCTTTAATGGTATTACTTTACTTTGCTTCATAAATTTCTGAAAATTGTTCAACTTGCCATAGGTCCTCCAGTTTTTCTTTTTATGCAAAGCATTGTTCTGTTTTATGAAACTGACAATGTCATACCTAATAAGAATGGCTTCTTACATCAAACATATTCTAATCCCAGTCTTGTCACTTAATTACCCTTTGCAACTGTTATTAGTGTCAACATTTTCCAGCAGACAACTGTTGTCTGATACGCATTTGGGTTTTTTTTGTAATCTCAAATCTTTGTATAATGTTTCCCTTTAAAGTTTTTGTAGTTATGACATAAGCACAGCAGGGTTCAGTTGGTTCTGTTGCCCTTTTCAGGGAAAGGTAATAAATCCACCAACACTGTTCATCAGCTCCTATGCTTTAATTTGTTCACCCTCTAATTTATATTGTCATCACTCACCTGACCTGCTTTGCAGGGCCTTTTCTGGTTCTCCTGTTCTTGCCCAACATTTGAAATCCCCACAGTCCATGTTTTACATATCTCCTGTGACAAGCAAGGTATCAGAGATATCACAGTATATCATTTTTGACAGAATTGCTATATGACAGTATGTTTACATTGACTGATCTGAGATTTGAGTAATGTCTGTAGTGCTCCAGTACATGTCACATGCACAGTTCCTCATGCATGTCTTATTTTTGTCCTGCATTTTTTAACTCCTGTGATTCTGTGTGTCTTTCATGTGGATCACACAAACAAGTACATATGCATAAGTGTATGCACTCACATTTGCAAATATATACTGTGACAATGCCATCAATATGCAGTGTATATCTTAATCTGCCATTTCATAGAGTCTTCAGCAAATTTTTTAGCTATCATGCATTAAAAAAACTGTCTCACATGCTAGGACTCAAATTTACTGAGCTATAAGATTCAAGAAATACTCATAGTGATCTGTACAATTATACTAGTTAGTCTTATAGAGCAATACCTGCCAGGGTGAGTAGTAGGCAATAATTCAAAATATCTTAATTATAATCAATAACATAATATGCAAACATTGATAAACTCAAAAGCAAATGAATACACGAACTGCAGCTAAATGTCGGTCCCTAGTACACCAAACAAATACTGACAAAAAAAGAATGGTCCAACTAACACAGCCATGGCCAGTGTGTTAAAAAAATGAACTTTAACATACAAAAACTATAAAAAAACACTTCTAATTAAAAACATTCCCTCATGTTTCAAATGTATAAGCAATCAAACTAGATGTCATTCCACTCCTTGCATCCACTACAACCTTTACTTATGTTGTTGTCTTTATATTTAATTGTATACTTTTGTTATTAAATATATTAAGTTAGCACTGCACCTTTAAGGGGGGTTAAGCTGTTTAGATCTAGATATGTAGTATGCATGGTTATGCATACTCATTGAGTCTTGCATGGAAAGGAAATATGCTAGCAGCTGATGCTGATTTTTAATCAATGTTGTTAAATTGTAAGTATATATGTGAGATAATGTTTTTATTCTTTGTATTGATGGTCTAATGAAGCCACCATTGTGTGGTGAAAGCACTGTTATTAAATTTTTTTATGATTTTTGCTGCTGTGCTTCGCTACACCTTATTATTTCTCACTATTGTCTTGTGGTTCTGCCTCGGAAGGTGTTCGTTCACCTACTGGTTGTTTTATTTATCTGGTGTCCTCATGTTAAATGAACAGTTGAATGAGGGTTTTGTTAATGGAGGATTATGCAGTAGAATAACAAAATGTTTCTGGAAAAAAATGAAAAGAATGAAATAAAATGGAGACCTATTACATTAAATAACACAGATTAATTTTTTCATGAAAATAATACAGAGGAGAAGGATGAAAGATATTATGGAAAATAGTATACACACACACACACACACACACACACACACACACACACACACACACATATATATATATATATATATATAAAGAGAGAGAGAGAGCATAAAAGGAAAAGAGGTAAAGAATTATTTTTAATTGTAAGAGAAATGAGGTTCACTGGTTCATAGATGTGTAATAGGCTAAAGACCACAAAGGCCTTTTTAAACCTATCCATGCATCCCAAATCTCTGACAAGTTCTGGTACCCTTGGATAAGTGTAAGCAGGGGCCTCAGAGATGAGCCATTTATAGGTTGCCTGTGTCCATTAGAGACATAGTTTCCAAACCAGGGATACAATTCCTGTTCCTCATCCAATTGTCCAAGTTATACTTTAATTGGGTTAGGGAGGAACTCTACTTTACATGGATAGAGAGCCAGCTTCAGAGAAGGGTAGTATCTAGGATACATACTTGTCTCTACAGCAGGTCCTATTTATATCACAGGTAAGATTTAAGTCTTTAGAATGGGTAACTCTGGTGCTGTTTGATTTGCGGATATGCAAGAGGTCCATTAGGGTGGGGTCTGACAATGCCTTGTATGCCAGACATAGATCTCCCCTCAACAACCTGTAGGAGACTGAATACAAGGATAGGTTCTTGAGGCAGTTTACAAAAGAAATGTTACAGATGTCCTGTACTCTTTTAGTAAGGAACATTTGTTGACATTGTAATTGTTGAATATGCCTGGTTAGGTACATACCAAAGGAAGCATTGTACTCAATTATAGGTCTGATGAATGCTGAATACAGCAGAACAATGACATCCTTGGACCTATATACTTTAGTTTATAAGTTGCACAACATAGAACGATTTCCTCACTACTGCAGACATGTGATGTTCAAAAGCTAGATTACTGTCTGTGTATTATATATTTCCTGTCGTGTCATTTGTCTGTATCAGCCCTTCTTGTTAAACATGTGTCAGTGGGGATTTCTATGACTGCTCTTAATTTGCAATCATCTGCAAAATCAGTCAGGTATTGACTGAGTTCAAAGAAGTAAAGCCATAAAGGAGCAGTTCCATGACTGATCCATGAGGGAATCCATTTGTAACTGGCTTCTTTCTACATGTACATTCCTCATTTCTAACCTCCTGGGTCCTGTCTGTGAGTCAGCTGGCTATCCACTGCATGACATAAAAGTTTATATCTAACCTCTTGAGTTTGCCAACAGCCCCTTATGTGGGGTATTGTGTTGAATGCCTTGGCCAGATCAAGGTAGGCAGTATAAAACATTTTTCCCTCAATTGTTGCTTTGGTAACTTTCTCAAATTGTGGATACAATTATAAATAAGGGAGATGTAAAGCTTTTGACAGGTGATACTAGTAAGCCATTTGATACCGTAAGACATGATGCTTTATGAGAAGTTATGGAGAAGTATGGGATGTGTAGACCAATGTGTGTATATGTACCTTTAAGAAGCTATCAAATGACTTGCACAAGTGTATAAATATAGAGCACGTTTGAGCCTGACTGCAATTTGTAGTAAACTGTTGAGATGTAAGCATGTATGTATATAAGTCTGTCTGTTAATCAGTTTGTTTATATTTTATTGTGCTGCTACCTATCCTGAAGTGTTTCTATGTAATAGAGCATCGAAATGAACTACCCCACCTGCTTGTCATCTATGTTAGAAAAGGATGAGCGACATGGTGTCAGAAGTGGCATGTCTAAAAGGACATGGTGCCAGAATGGGATCCAGAGTTACACCCATGAGGCAACCAGTTAGAACTGTAGGAATATATGAGGGGATCATCCCTACTGCACATATAATTCACAAAACAGGTCAGAAATTAATTTCATAGTTTCATAGGTAAATACTAGGTTATCGGCCCAAGGGTCTAAGTAAGCCTAGCCAATGAGATTCCCTGGCTTTTGCCACTCAAGAAAGTTATTTTCCTGTGCCCTGTTGAACAGAGCCACAGAAGTGATCCCCAGGTTAATTTCCTATTTCCCATCCACTCATCAAGATTTTTCTTGAAGAGTGCTAATGAGGAGCTTTGTTTGATATAGATGGGTAGCTTGTTCCAGAGTATGGGAAGTCTCTGGGACAGGAATATATCCCTCCAGCATGTTCTGTTTAATGTGGTGACAAGGTTTAAGTCCCTAGAGCATGTAGCTCAGTGGGATTGGGATTTCTTTAGGTGGAGCATATCCAACAGCTCTGGGTTTGACATAGCTTTGTATGTTAGTCAGAGATCACTTCAGAGTAGATGATATGCTATGGAGTAAAGCTGGAGTTTTTTTGAGATGGTCAGCATAGGGCATCTTTTTGAGGCTGATAATCCTCTTTGTGAGGTACTTCTGCAGCCTTTCCAGCCATTGTAGATGTCTTGTGAGGTACATTCCAAAAGGGGCATTGTACTCTATAATGGGTCTAATGAGTGACAAGTAGAGTGGAACAATGACCTCTTTTTTCCTGGATGAGAACTCTTTCATGATGAGGTGTGCCACATAGAAGGATTTCCTGACCATTGTGGCAATGTGATTATGAAAGAAAAGACTACTTTCCACCTGGGTCCAAAGGTCTCTTATCATACCTTTGGTGTTAAGTAGACTGCCGCTTATGTGGTAGTTCATGGGTACAGAGTTTTTACCAAAGAGGATGACAATGCACGTTTTGGCATTGAGCTTGAGGCCATGGTTCTGACACCAGGCATCTGTCTCATTGAGGCCCTTCTGTAGGATGTCCACATCATTTGGGGGCTTGACTATGGCTCCTAGTTTGCAGTCATCTATGAACTTTGTTAGCCAGAGACCTTCTGTGTTAGTCCATACTTCAGAGAAGTAGATACCAAACAGGAGAGGACCCAGGACTGAAGTCTGTTGTACTCCACTTGTCACTGATCTGAAGTCGGATTTGGAGTCTTCAACTTTTACAGTGTGGGTTCTGTCAGTGAGCCAGTTGGCAACCCATCTTGTGACGTAGGGATTTATACCTAGTTTAGTGAGTTTATTTATAATTCCAGAAAGGGGGACGGTGCTGAAAGCCCTGGCAAGGTCAAGACAGGCTGTGTATACCACCTTATCCTCATCTACGGGTTTGGTGACTGCTTCAAAGAAATCAGTCAGGTTCAAGAGACATGATCTGCCTTCCACAAACCTGAACTGGGTGGGGTCCAGAGTTTGGAGGTTACCAATGTCTTTGTTTATAAGGTCCATGATGATACATTCCATGGCCTTGCAGACCAGGCTCATCAGGCTAATAGGGCAATAGTTCCCAGGGTCTGTGGTGGCTCCCACTTTGTGGAGTGGGATAACTGTTGCTGTGCACCATTCAGTGGGCCCAAAGCCTGATGTGAGGTTATGATTGAACATGGTACTCTTGTGAAGAGCCAGTTCATTCTGATGTTTATGTAAAATGCAGCCTGGCATGTTGTGTTCTTGGCTTTAGTGAGTGCAGTTTTTACCTGCGTAGTTGTGATTATAGGGACTCTGCATTCTTCTGGTATAGATATGGGCCCTTTAGGGGATGAGAGGGGGGTAAAATTAGCACTAAACCTATCTGCCAGGATGTTGGCAATATCAATTGGTTCTGTAATTTTCATGACATTGTCTTGTAACTCAGAGCAGATCTCGTTGTTGCCATTGAGAATCTTGACATAGTTATAGAATGCTTTGTGGTTGTTCTTAGAATCAGTGGCAATTTTGTTTTTGTAACTAGCTTTGGAGGATTTTATGAGGGATCTCAGCTTCTTACTGAGGCTGGCCAGGGAGCTCCTCCAATTATGGGATTGTACTCTCTTTTGCAACAGTTTCTTCCTTATGTTGTAGAGCTTGTTTATGGCAGAGAACCACAAGATTGACTTCCTTTTTTTTGGAGGATAGCATCTTGGTTCTGTTAGGGATAGCATGATCCATGCACCAGTGTAAGTGCGTATAGAGTACATTCATGTAGGATTCAGCAGTCATAACTGCAGTGTCCATCTGCATGAGTGTCATGAAGTTTGCCACTTCTGTCTTAAGAAGCATGAAGTTGGCTTTGGAGAAATATTTTACAGTGTTTTCCATAATGGGGTATGGGGGAGGAATGTGGATATCTAGGGTGATTAGCTTATGGTCGCCTCTGACCAATGAGGAGTTGACCTCAGGTGTGGAACACCAGTTACTCATGTTGGCAATGACTAGGTCTAGGATATTGTTGCCCTTGGTGGGGTGTGGATAAGTTGATCCAGGGCATTAGAATTCATGAATTCCAGAAAGCATTGAGTGAAGAAGTTTGTACACAATTAGTTTTCCTAGTTAATGGTGGGGTAGTTGAAATTGCTCATCATTAGGGTGTTTGATTGAAGCCTAATATTTTCCAATATATCAAGAATAGAGGAGTGGGAATCTTGGGGAATGGTGAGGGATTTGTAGCAAGCTACAGTCTGGATTGCAGTTTTGCCCAGAGTTAGTTGCACTTGGATAATCTCGGATGCATTATGCTGAGCAACTAGCCTGGAGGTGTGGATATCCTTAATGAATATGGATACACCTTCACCTTTAGTGTTCCGGTCCATGTTAGATGGCCAAAAGGTGTGGTATGAATTATAGCCTTGTAGTGCAGGGGTGCTCTCTGGAGTCTTGAACCAGGTCTCAGTCACTGCACAGATATCAATGTTCTCCATTTTAAGGAGTGCCTCAAGTGGGTGCATTTTGAGATTTAGACTTCTAGCATTGAGTAGCATTACGCTTAGTTTTTGCTTGCCTGTTCCTATTACAGTGGTGAATTTGTCATTTGAACCTTGGCTAAAAAAAGGCACTATAGGGGTGGCAAGCGCCTTAGCCAGTATCCAGACTCCCAGGGGCAACAGGTGCAGGCCATCTCTGGCAAAGCATCGTGGTCTGTCAACCATGTCATCCCAGGCAGATACTGAATCCCCTTAGAATGACACCAGGACCTTAGCCAATTGTTGAAGTCAATCATTTTGTCCTTGTACTGTGGTATCATTCTGGGTGATGTCAGCATGCTACTCAGGGTTAGGGTCATACCTGCCTGGGCTACTAGATCAGAGAGCTCTTCCATGTCTCTTTACATGCAGTCCAGGTAGGTATGTCTCAAATCATTCACACCAACATGGACAATGACAGAGTCATATTTGTTATGAAGTGACCTCAGTGCTTGGGTTATGTGGCAGATCCTGGCACCGAACAGGCAGCTGACAGTAACCTTCTCTTTGTTTAGCCTGATGAGTGGGATGCTGGACTATAGAGTCACCCATGACTAGTGTGTTGGGTACGTTGTTTTGCCTTATGGGCTGTGGTTGAGTGGCACACTGGGTTATGTGTCATTTGAGTTGTGTTGGGGTGGAGGTTGCTTGCGTTTCTGCTTTGGAGGTCTCCGTTGCTTGGGCAGATTATTGTTGAGAGCCTCCATGAATGTTTTTGTATTTCTATGTGGGATTTTGGTGGGGTAGGTTTAGTGGGACCATGTGATGAGTGTGGTGTGGTGCAACTGTTTACCTTCTCCTCTTGACTGTCAATTTCAGTCTTGGTTGGAGAGAGCTTTCCCTCCAGTTTGGATAGATAAGTTCATCTCTCACAGGTTGTGGTATTGGGTAGTAGGAGGAGAGGGTTTTCTGTGTACATGAGGCAATTACTACATTGCCCCAAGATGCCCAGATTCATCAGGTAGACAGGATAAAACACTGGAAGCTGACCCTTGGACATGCCTGAAAAGGTACTAAAAACTATTTTCCTCTAGATAAGTGAGGAAAGTGAGTAAAAAACAGTTTTCTTCTAGGCAAATGAGGAAAGTAAGTACGAAAACTGTTTTTTGTCTAGGCAAATGTGGAAGGTTGAGTGTTGTAGTAATTTATAGCTTATTTAGTGCTTACAAGTTCTGAACAAGTGCTGAACTCGTAGAAGTAGATTCAAGTGCTAAAACTAAGAAACTGGCTATTTCTAAGGGAAAAACTGAAGAGCAGACTTTATGGCACCGGGAATAGTTTAACCCTAGCTAAGCAGAGCTGAGCGATGCACAAACCCATGCAAACCCATGCAAGCATGGGTTTTTAACTTAAAAAGTTAGAAATCAGCCCAAAATGGCTTTTAAGACTTCCTCAAATAATTTCTTATTTGCAAAATATGAAAAGAGGCATACAGAACAATCTAAGCTATATTCAAATAAACCAATATGTCCAATATTGATAAAAAGATTAAAATTAATATGAAAAATGTTTGAAATAAGGCCCATAATTGCATAAAACTAATAAAATAAGAGGAAAATACCTCATTTTTGCTAAGGACATATTTTTTCTATTGATTAAAGATATCAGAGTTATCAGAAGTGTATAAAGGGTTTGCATATTTGCATAGTATTACAGTAAAGTTATTTCGCAAAATATAGCCATTACAGAGCCGATTTTGCAAAGTACAGTATTTTGAAGAGTTTTTTGTGCATTTGAATGTTATTACCAGCTCATGTAGCTGTTTGCTCGTACATAATTACAAAGGTCATATTTTCAGTGTGTTTGTGCATACTTTGTGGTCATGGCAGATGGATTTCGAAAACACAGTACATATGTTTGACAATAATATTACAGAGAACTGGAGAGTGTTTGAGCAAGAGTATGATATTTTCATACAGGCTACATTTTCAGATAAAGATGACTATACAAAGGCATTTATTCTGTCTAATTAAGCTGGGTCAAAAGCCATTGAAAGGGAGTGTTCATTTGTGTATGCATCTGCTATTTATGCAGGAGAGGGGGAAACCATCATATTGTTGTACAGGCAGAGTCAAGGGAGGACCCTAAGTGCTTAAAACATACGCTTAGGGAAATGTGTAACCTCAGACAAATGTTATAATGGAAATTCCCTTATTTTATACAAGGGATCAAAAGCCTGGTGAAACTTTTGCAGCATATATAACTGACTTGAGGAATACGGCTAAAATGAGCAGATTTGGTGATTTAAGGGATGAGATGATAAAAGACAGACTTGTGTCTGGTATTAAAGATGATGCTGTGAGAAAGATTTTGCTTTGTGATGGTGATTTAACTTTGAATAATGCCATTGAGATTTGTTAGATATACAAGCTCACAGAAAAGCACAAATATGCTTACAAATGAGAGATGCATTTTTCCAGCAACTTCTAGAGCTCATGTTGATAGGATACAGCATGTGGTTAAAAGAAACAGGCTCAAGCACATGGCAGCAACTGTAGCCCCTACAGTACCCACTGGTAAACCCCAGAGCTTTCCAGCAAAGTCCAGAGTTTGCACAGTCTCAGTGGACCATAAGAGTGAGTCAGCAAACTTAAAGCATGGGCCCCAACCTAGTTTCAATGCCAACTCTCATAATTATAGTGGAAATCATGAATCTAAAAAGGAAAAATGTTTAGCTTTTGGTCAACAGTGTCACAAATGCAATGAGTAGAATAATTTCAAGAGGTTTTGTAAATCAAAACGCCCACATTCTTTTATCAAAAGGGAACATTTTGAGAAATGAGTTGATCAATTAGAAAGCTGCAACTCTACTCTTTATGTTAATGGTGTGTCAGTGCTTTATGAAACAGTTAATGCAATAGATTTGAGAGCAAAGAATGAAGTATTTTGTACTGTTTGTTTAAATGGAAAACCCATATAGCTCAAAGTTGACATAGGTTCTAAGTGCAATGTTATGTCAGCAGAAACATTTACTACAGTGAGTCATAGTAAAAGGCTTGATTTGGCAAAGTTTGCGAAGCTTGTTGCTTATGGTCATGAAGAAATTCAGACTGAAGGCTCAGTAGTGCTTTCATGTTACTCTGCTAGGAGAAGTTATGACATGTTGTTTTATGTGGTCAAGAGGCACGTCCAGTCATTTTTAGGGCTCAGAGACAGTTTGAAAATGGGATTGCTTTCATTTAATAAGAAGGTCCATCAAGTTAGCTTAAAAGACCACTTCTCTAATTTCACCCAGTATATGTTTTCTACTTATGTTGATCTTTTCAAAGACAAACTAGAGAAGCTTCCAGTTGTGTACCCAATGAAGTTAGATCCTGATGTCAGTCCAGTTATTAGACTAGCTCATAAAGTTCCAATAGCCACACAGGACAGAGTCAAAGCTGAACTAGATAAAATGATGTGACAAGATGTCATTTGTCCAGTACATGAACCAGCTGAATGGGTATCTCCCATGGCTGTAGCTCATAAGAAAAGCTCAGATGACATCAGAATATGTATCGATCCATGAGATTTGAACAAACACTAAAAATACCTCATCGTCCAATGCACACAACTGAAGAAATCACAGCTCTGATGCTAAATGCCTCTGTTTATTTCGGTCTTAGATGCCAAGAGTTCATTTTGGCAAATTCAGCTTGACAAAAATTCATCACTGCTCACTACTTTCAGTACTCCATTTGGAAGGTACAGATTTTTGAGCATGCCATTTTGGATAAATTCTGCAAGTGAAGTCTTTCAAAGTGCAATGGAGCAACTTTTTTCTGTGTATCCTTGTGCTATTATAGTAGACAACTTACTAGTAGGAGGTAATGGTTAAGCTGAGTATGACATAAATCTCAGAAAAATTCTGGAAAGAGCACATCAAGTGAATCTTAAGTTCAATCCACAGAAATGCAAATTCAGGCTACAAGAGGTTACTTATGTTGGTCATTTATTTACCAGTTCAGGCCTGCAACCAGATGTTTCTAAACAAACAGCCATTCTTAAGATGCCAGCTCCAGACAATGTTCAAGCCCTGCAATATTTTCTTGGCATGGTTAACTACCTAGGCAAGTTCATTCCAGACTTAAGACAACTTTCAGCATTGCTTAGAGAGCTGACATGTAAATACGTATCCTGGTCTTAGTTAGAGGAGCACCAAAGAACATTTGATGTTCTGAAACAGAGAATTGCTAGTTCACCAACATTCAGATATTATGATGTTCACAATCCAGTTATTATTTTATGTGATGCTTCAAAATTAGGTTTAAGTGCAGTCATTCTACAAGATGGTCACCCTGTTGCCTATGCATTGAGAACTGTTCCCAAAACTGAAATGCAGCATGCTCAGATCGATAAAGAACTTTTGGCAATTGTGTTTGCATGTTCAAAGTTCCATGGCTATGTTTTTGTAGACCTGTTCAGACTGAAACAGACCATTAACCTCTAGTCACTATCTTAAGAAAGCCTATGCATTCATCTCCAGCCAGATTGCAATGAATGATGTTGATATTGCAAAAGTATCATTTCACTCATTTCTACAAGAAATGCTAAATTCTTTATCTTGCTGATACATTGTTCAGATCACCCAGAAACACCACTGAAAAGCATGAGAATGAGAACCTTGATTTTGAAGTCATAGAAGTGAGAATTTCTTCTTCCACACATCTTGATGAGCTGAGAGAGCACACAGCCACAGATCCAGTTTTACAGAGGCTCAACCACTTTATGAATCGAGGATGGCCATCAAAGCAATCTAGTTTACCTCAAGAAGTGCAACCTTATTTTCCATACAGAGATGAGATTTTGTCTGACAATTGTATCATTATGAAAGGTCTGAAAGTGATTGCTCCAAAGTCCTTGCAACAAGACTACATTACTATCTTGCATCATGGTCACCCAGGAACATACTCTACCAAAAGATGGGTGAGAAGTCTAGTATTTTGGCACTCTATGTCACAAGACATTGAAAGAGTACTTTCATCTTGTTCTGTGTGTAACAGTACTAAGCCACATCAACAGAAAGAACCACTTCAGCTAAACCAGATTCCTAAACTACCCTGGTTGACAGTAGTCACCAACATTTTCAAATGGAATGGTCAAAATTATTTGGTGTTGGTAGACGTGCCCATAGCTGAGCTACAGTTTAACAGGGTGAGTACATCTGCCCGTAGATGAGCAGTGGTTTAACTGGTGCAAAATGAGTGCCCGTAGCTGAGCAGTGGTTTAACACGCTAAATCTATGTGCCCCTAACTGAGCTGAGCGTAATATGCGTGCCGATAGCCAAATTAGGCTTAAACCAGCGTACCCCATTTGCGCGGAGGTGCACACCGCGCAAACAAGCTAACCAACGGGCAACGTTGAGCAAGCCGTATCAAAACTGCCTTTAAACAGACACACCCCTCAGCATGTCTAGACAGTCATGAAAAATAAAAAGCAGTGGCCAGGTTCGAACCCAGGATACTATACAGCATAGTCAAGGTACAGAACCACTAAGCCATGACAGCAGCACCTGCAAATGCAATAATAGCTAATATATAGGAATGAATACAAACTGGAGCATGACAATGCAGGTTTACTGAAGTTGATACAATTCCAAAATGGCCAATCACAGATATGAGCGGGAAAAACAGACTATATAAGCCCCATAGGCGGGAATACACAGCATAAACAATTGTAGAACTGACCTGCAGGCAAAATGACAGGAGTAGGAGAGGGTAGTCGCTTTCGAGCACAAAGGTGGGGTGTTGAGGAGTCCAGGTACATCGTCTGGCTCCTAGTCCATAATCATGAGGCCCAACTCATGCAGGGCCAGGTCCTCTGGGGAGCATACAGGGCTGAGGCGTGGGACCGGTTGGCTCATGATCTCACCAGTGCCACAGGGATTCCAAGGACTGGTGAGTAGGTCCGTCACCACCATGCAGACCTGAAGAGACGCAAGCAGGACCAACTGAACCTTTGGATCCAGGAGGCCCGGCAAACACCCAACACCCCACTACTGAGTAAGTAACATTTAATTATGTATGTAAGAAATTAAACTAGCTGATATTATGGAGATGTGTATTCCAATATTACTTCATTTATATTACAGCTGCAGGTGTCCGTTCTGCGAACCGCAGAGCCTATGGCGATAGTCTGGTGTGGTTGCGCCACCAGGCAGGTCAGTAATCCACTACCAGTAACTGTAAAGAAATATAAAAGTATGACAGTCAGCAAAAGAGTGCAGTGTAGTCAGTAAGGAATCAAATCTGCAAGTAACAGTGTGAAAGTGTATGCAAGTATTGCTTGATTGCAAAAGTGTGTTTCAGCTTGTAAGTTTAACCTAAACATGAAACTGTCCAACATATATTCTGAAATAAAAATGCCCTGCCTGTAAGAAAATAGTACACAACCTGCAGCAGGCTGAAAAGTATAGCTGCAGAAGATGATGAAATCACATGTGTGAAATATATCCCTGTGGAAATACTGAAACATGACAGAAGTGAGACTGCTGGAAAGGATTGTAATAACTACTGGTAAAACATGTCAATAAAGCCTAGAAGTACCATCCTGAATAGTAAAATGAAAGCAAGTGAGAGAGTGTGAAAAAGTGTCATGAATCCAGCAATACAGTAGTAATAACCCCTGAATAAAGTATACTGCAGTCAAGACAGAATGAAATGCATGTGAGATCCAAAACCAAACAGCAAAATCTGTTCAACGTGTTGCTGCATCTGGAATGTGTATCCCAAAATCAGGATATGTTGCTCTCAGTCTGCAATATGCAGATAGGATGTTTGTCTGATATACCAAACATCCACACTTGTCTACAGCTATATAAAGCAAATGTAGCATGATGATGTAGCTGAACAAAGCTAGATATGAATGTGTATGAAGAACCATAAAATGTATATTGATGTTGCAGTAACAGTCCTATCACCAAGTTGAAATAGTTATCATATAGGAAACTGTAGTTAGAACAGTAGTGTGTATATAACTGTAGCTATTAGAAATGTACAGCATATGTATTGTTATTCAAAGGTGTTAATATTACTTTCTTCACCCCACCCTATAACCACATATAACCCATTCCACGTGAAAATGGTATGTGCAATCACAATTAACACCCCTAGACATTTGTCCTGTTGGGTCATATATATTTGCATGTCTGTTGATGCACCTGCCCTGTTCATACATCCACACCTGATGGCCTGTTGCCATCAATTAACCCTGCATGTTGTTGGACTGTGTATTTCTGTTCAAATTATGCATGTGTTATGCACGCTGTTCAATGGTGTGAATATCTGGGTGTTTGGTTAATGGGAATACTAATGCATGCTGTTACAACTAATTGTGAATGGTATTATATGTCACTAACCCAAACTGTCATGACATAATGCAAAACATAGTACGACAGGGAAGGCGGGTTCCAGCGGACCCACCTCTCCCACCTCAGCTGGCGAGTGCACCTGGCACTAGTGCCGAGTCCAGACCCTCCTCCGGTGGCCCTGTGCCACCTGCGGGTGGAAGCACTGCAGGGGATGGGGCTCACCCCCCCTCTGCAAGTGTGGCTGGAGGAGAACCACCACTCACCCTCCGTAGCGTCCGGACTATGGTGCGTAGGGAGATTCGGGACTCTGTTCTCGAGCCCCTACGCCAGCTTGAGGCACGGGTGGTGCAACTAACGGGCATGCCTGTTGCCCCGCCTACACAGCTCCCAGCACAGCCCCATCCTGGGCAGTGAAGGAACAGTGGCAACTGCCTAGGGGTGGGGATATCAGTACCACTGTTGCCATCTGTGGGCTCATGGGCTCTGGATATCCAAACCTCCGTCCCCGTCAATTGCGTAACCCCCCCCCACACGTGTCATACACCGCCCCTGTATGTGTCTTGTTTGTCTTGTCTGTTTACCTACCCAACCTACCTCCCCAGCTGTACCGACTTCCTTCACCTGACATACCACTCTCACCTGAAAAAAAAAAAGGGCACTCTGTACCTACAAAAAAATTACGTCCTATACATAGCTGCCCATTCCGCACACATGTCTACTGGACATGGAACCTATCAATTACAATTGGCTGTACAACAAGTATTATTGTTGTCCTGACACCTCTCTCAGGGGTGGAAGGTTTCAAATGTCACACCAAATTACATACATATGCACAGCTGTTGCTGATAAAGAAATGGGCAGCTATGGGGCTTACCTACATCCCTCCTGCACATCCCAAGCTTGTTTCCCTACTGTTTTACCCTCTTTGTGACCCCTTTTTCACCACTTTCCTGTCTCCCCATTTTCTTTTCTTTCAAAGAAAATAGCGCGGGTGTGCACAAGAGTAAGCACGTTTAAGCAATTGTAAGCGGGTGTGCGCGGAGCTAACCACCAGTGCGCATGCGTGAGCTCCGTGCAAACCAGCACTAACCCGGTTACAACTGCTTAAAAGTGCCTTAGTCACTTTGATTGACAGGTCCTGTACTCAGCTCAAAAGCAAAATAAAATCCCACTGTGAGTCCCGAACCCAGGACCTTGGAAACAGTAGTCTGCATGACTTACCACTAAGACATGACTCTTATACAAGAACATTGTGCTAAAATAAATATATCATGTAATAGTAGGAATGAATGTAAAGGGAATATAGATGTGTAGTACACAAAGCATGCCATTTAGAATTACTATCAAAACTAGTGGATTTCCATAATAGTAGTGTGTGAACAGAAACAGCCATGCTAGTTGGAAGCTAGTGAGTAATAATGTCACTATAGCACCTTGCAAGCCACAAACATTCTCACAGCAGGATAAGCATTGCCCATACCCCACAACCTCTTACAGGAACACATCTGGACCAAGTAATAAAATATGTGGAGCAAAGGCCCAAAACCAGGGACACATTACAAATAATGTTACAACAAACGTAGACAGTTCAGAGAGTAACAGGGTCTGCACTTTGTGGGATGTTTGGAAGGGTATGCAGTCTGAAACTTGAATGTTTGTCACCATATTCTGACTTGAGCTCAGAGTGACTTGCCAGAAAAAGGTGTGCATGAGATATTGACCAAAATATGAGGCAGAAATGTGGACAACCTGCAAATATCTGTACACATGACGGGTCTGACACCACCATATTTGAATAGTTAAGAGCCTAGACATAGGAACAGTGAATAACTTACAGGGATGCCCCACAGACCCCATGTGAAATGTACAAACAGTAGGCAGAAAGGTGTAACACATGCAATGGAAACTATGGAGTCCTGAAAGTATTCATCACTTGCATGGCAGAAAAAGTGTGGTAATACATATATGCTCATGCTAACCCACAGTCACAACTGCAGCATACCAGACATTTTAATGGGTGTACCCCACTGATATGTACCATTCCATGAGGCACATAACAGATGAACCTGAAAGTCTCTGGGGCCTGCTCAGCAGCATACTCAAATACCCTAACAGATGTCAAGGCCCACACCATGGCCAGAGCACACTGCATGTTGTAACACCCTAGCAGATATAGCAAGCATTCCAAGGTGTGAATGTACATGGAAAATAGGAAAGCTACAGCAGCACACTACAGTCAAGACACCTAGCAGGCATACAAGTAGTGACTATAAAGGGCAACTATTGAAGCCTTAGCAACAAAGTGCAAGCAAAAGTGAAAGGAAAGCACACACACACACATTAACAGTAGTAGTAGTTGTAGGTGTCAGTGTACATACACAGTTAGTACAGGAAACTGGAGAAATGAATGGAGGAATGTTAATCTACATCACACCTGGAAATATGAGACAGATACCAACCTTTACACTCACAGAACATTGTCCACAGCATAACAGCATGGTCCCTGCCCTTAAAATCTGAAAGGGCTACACCTATCTCACATACCTTTTCATAGCACTGTTCTGAAATCACAGTGAGAACTGCAATCAGTACACAACTGGCTGCATGCAATTAGCAAATGCTGGCTAACAATTGGTGCAGAGGCCATCACATGGGCATATGCAGATACCTACAAAAGTATGCTGTACTCCCACTCCACACATGCAATACTTTCATTGCACCCTGAGAGGGACATGAGAGACAAACAGAGAGAGAGAGAGAGAGAGAGAGACAGAGACAGAGAAAACTGCAATTAAGCAGACACAAACAAATTGTTCAGCAACAGCTACCTGAAAGCTGACAACTGGGAAGTGGAGCAGCAGGACAGAGAACCAGACGGCAACACAAGCAGCTGTGACAAACACAGGTAATGTAAAGTAATACTATAAAGGTCTACATACTGTGAACCCACCAAATGTGTCATTGGTCTGTATCCATATGTATATGAAGATGTGTAAAGGGCAGAGGACATACAGCAACTGAGGAAGGGTGTAGACGTGAAAGCTTCATTAAATCTTGACGTGTGGTGACTTTCGTGTGTTTTTTGGATTTTGCTGAACAACTAAGCGTGTTTTAACTGACATACAGCAACTATCAGTGAAGGCTGTACATACATTTGTATGTGAGAGCATCTATGTGCACATATTAATGTTGGTTGATTGTAGGTTATAGTGCCATGTACAAAGTAGGTTTCACAGTTATGTATGTTTAGCAGTATGTTAGTGTGTGTATACAGTATGGTAGACAAATATGTTGATATACCTGTCTAACATATGGATATGTATGTATGTCAACATATGTATGCGTATATATATATATATATATATATATATATATATATATATATATATATATATATATATATATATATATATATATATATATATATATATATAATATGCATATATGTATACATACATAGAGAGAGAGATGTAGGAATACATAGACAGATGTAGATAGAATATTGTACAAACATATCTATGTAATGCACACATACAGATATAGATATATGTAGATACATATACATAGACAGACTGATCTGACTATCTACAGGTATGACTGTATATGACGACCTGCAACACAGCCTGTCCCACTCCCTCTGTCACTCACACCCCCTCTGTGCCCCCCCCCCACATCTATAGCAATATGTGTACATCAATATATATATGTGTATATGTATATGGACATATATATATATATATATATATATATATATATATATATATATATATATATATATATATACATATAGATATATCTATATACATATATATATATATATATATATATATATATATATATATATAGAGAGAGAGAGAGATGTATATAAATTCTGAGTGAGGCACATGTGTACAGATGTATTGCAACAGGTGCCTGGTGACAAAGGCATGGAGTGAACACCAGTGTCAAAACCGGAGTACCATACCACATTCCAGATCACCTACACCAGTAACCACCAGATATGTGATTGGCTGCCCACCACTGCATGTGCCAGGGGTGAACAGGGTCATAAATGTGTACAATAGTGGCCCCAATGATATTCACAGTGGCACACTATCCCTGGAATACCTGCACATGGTATGTGTCAGCGGACATGGTGTGTCAGCTATGGACATGTAGGTCAGTGTACCCCTCCACACCACATAATGGATGCCATGGTATGGACCTCACATGACAGCTACAGATATGGAGAATGACACAGTGACATGTACAGCACTGTGACAATGCACTCAAACACATTACCAATGCACAGTGACTGACAACACCACAGAGTACACATATGCTACCCACATAGAGGTTACCACTCCCGAATTTACATATGAAAGTCACACCCATGACAGATGTCCAACAACCATAGTTACACCTCACACCATCCACAACCTAAATGTCTGCTGCGTGTCGTCCGTGCCATTGCAATAGAGTGCACATGTGGAGGTAAGAGTTCCTACCCACAGATAAGACATACCCTGCAATAAACCACACAGTGTTAAGAAACAACACTCCCCATGAGTACATGTCACACATACCCCTGCTGAATGTTAGTCAGATAGGTAATATGCCATATGAGTCACCCTGTGTAACTGTGTGACAGCAGCAGGTACCATCACACCACATGTGTCACAATGGTCAGGGTAGCAGAACAGTACGCTGCTGTAGTCCCAGGGGCAATAGCATATTGTATAATATTGCATTGTAATGTAATGTATTGTGTTGTATTGTATTGGTATGTTGAGGTGCCTCCTTCGTGGAGTGGAACCCCTGCTGCTGTGCGCCAGTGTACAGGTACATATCCTGTAGTCAGGCTAGTGTTACATAGCACTTCTATATGTGTGTTTAGCTCCTGTCAGAGTTTATGTAGCATGCTACTGGGGATACCATCAGGTCCCATTCATGTTGTGTATTCTGCTGTCCTGAGGGTGGCTCTCACCTGGACATCTGTGATGACAGGGAGGTTACAGTCAGCTGGGATAACTATGTCTTATTTTGGGGAGAGGGCGGGTGACACCTGCACTGAACCTGTCTGCCACAATGTTGTCGATATCTGTGGTGTCAGTGAAATATTTGTTGTTGTGTACTAACTATGGGCATAGAGGATGGATCCTGACCAGGTTGCTAACATAACTGAAGAAGGCCTTCTGGTTATCTGTAGTGTCCCTCTTGATTTCCCTCTCAAAGTTGCCCATGGATTTTGTATGATGGAAAATAGATCCTTACTAGTGCTGCTCAGACATGCCCTCCCTTTATGGAATTATGCTCTGTCTTGCAGTAGCTTCCATCTTCTGTAATACAATCTGTCTATGGCTGGGGTCCACCAGACAGGATGCTGTCCCTTTGTGGAGAGTGTCTTGGTCATATATGGGATTGCATGATCCATGCATTCTCGGAGATGTCTGTAGAAAGCAATTGTGTAGGGGTCAGCATTGTGGGTTGTATCTGCCACTGGCCCAGTGGGCTGAAAGGATACCATGTCACTGTTACAAAGTGTAAAGTTTGTATCTGTAATGTTATGCACTATAGTCATTTTTGCTGGTGGTGGAGGTGGGATATGTATATCCAGGGCAATCAGTGTGTGGTCAGCTCACAGTAGTTGATGATGTAGGCCATACAGTACCTAGATACAAACCCCAGAGTGAGGAGGTGCTCTTGACCTGAATCAGTGTTCTGACTGCTGGGGTTTGGTAGTATGTTGTATGGAGTGTGCCAGGTACTGTTGCACAGTTGCTGGCTGAGCACTGATACCTGGCCATCTACATGTGTATCCACCAATAGACAGACAGATGCTACATATGTGAGATATGTTGTATCATAACAGTCGAGTAGCATGTGTAGTATGTGTGCCAAATTCTGCTGACATATATTGCTGATACCAGGTTATTTTCTTTCTCAGGTACATGGTCCACCCGCAGAATCCCACCTACTCCACAGCTGAGGATGAGGAGATACACCAGAGCCTGGTGCAGGATTATGCAATACTCTTTTCCCGCACCAGCCAGAATCAGCAGGAGAGGGCTGCACTGTGGCAAGACCTTGTCCGTCGGGTAAATGACATAGGCACGCATAATAGGACATATGAGCAGGTACGACATCACTGCAGTGATTTAATCAGACATGTCCGTCAGTGTGCATCGGATATCCACAGGCAACAGGTCGCCACAGGTGGTGGGGTGGCTACACATCCCCCACTCACCAGACTGGAGGGACTACTCATGAGTGTAGTGGCTCCAGTCCGCCAGCAACAACAGCAGCAGACATGCATTATGATGGAGGCTGGAGCCACGCAGCAGCAAGACAGTGAAGGTGCAGGTAATATGCCATATGTATAGTTGACTGTTGTGTACACTGGTAGTTAATGCATGTGTGAGGTGTGTCCTTGGTTTGTAGCTGTCACCATAGTATTTAATGTGCAAGTGTGATATCCTCAATATTAGCAGCTGACCTGTGAAAGGTGACTGTTGTACTACTGACCTGTATCATACTCAGTAACAATGGCACAGTTGTGCCCACTGACATTAGTTTCTTCACGTCTGCAGGACCCTCTGGTATAACAGCAATACAGCCTATCCATGCTGGTGAGTGTGTATTAACAATTCCTGTAATAGTGTTGATAGTAATAGTACTATTTGGCTCACTTAGTAGTGTTCTTTGTATGCATGTAGGTGTGTCTGTGTCTGTGTGTTGATATCACGCATACTGAGTACTGTGCATGTGTGCATGTGTGCATGTGTGCATGTGTGCACCTGTGCATGTGTGCATGTGTGCACCTGTGCATGTGTGCACTGGTGCATGTGTGCACGTGTGCACATGTGCATGTGTGCACCTGTGCATGTGTGCATGTGTGCATGTGTGCACCTGTGCATGTGTGCGTGTGTGCACCTGTGCATGTGTGCACCTGTGCATGTGTGCATGTGTGCACGTGTGCATGTGTGCATGTGTGCACCTGTGCATGTGTGCATGTGTGCATCACTGGTAATGTGTAGACATTGTAAACTGTGTTTCCTGTTTCCCTCCCACAGGTTCTGTTGCTGCTCTGGTGTCATGTAGCAGGGAACCTGAATCAGGTGCCGTGGGTACTGATAATGATGACATCTGTGTAATGGCACAGGAAAGTATGCCAGGGTCCACCTTTGGTCAGCCGATTGACAGTACACAGCTGTCGACCCCATCAATGCGCACAGTTATCCTGCTAATACACCCTTTGTCACCAATGTCCCTAGGTGATGGACAGCATACAGTGGGCATTGACCAGGGTAATGTGGTATCTGTGGCACATGCCTCCCCACACAGCAGCCATGGGCATGGCCCAGAGATGGTACCACACAGACAGATGTCCAGGGGTTCTCGTGGGAGCATCCGTGGGCGTACTGCCCCTGTCAGACATGCCCACAGAGGTCTTACAACCTCAGCTATGTTTCGGGCTGTCATGCAGGCACAGTCACGTATGGAACGGTACACCAGACAGGGTCTGAGGGAGCTGACAGCATGTCGCACAGCCATGACTGACAGTATGCGTGACATTGCGGCTGCCATCCGTGATTTCACCGATGTCATAGACAGACGTTGTGGGGACATATTAGACCGGTTCCACAACAACATGTCCATGAGCCAGGGCAATGGTGGGGGGTTGAGGCGTCGACGTGGCCGTATGCCAGCAACAGCAGCAGCTGGCAGTCGTCGTGGACGACAGCAGGGCCGTGGCCCCCGTAGTGCCAGCAGCAGCCCCAGCAATGCTGGGTCTGTGCTGTCATCAGACCGCCCCAGGAGACCACGTGCACGTGGCTCTGGCCAGGCCCGACAGGGATCTGTGTCCAGTCAATGAACACCTGCTTCTGATGACAGTACCCAGTCTGGGTTGGTACCGGATACGGTCCGTAGCACCCCTGCAAGGAACAGGTACCGTGTCCGTGGCCAGAGACACTGATCTGTATGACCTGGCAGGTACAGTCTGTGGCTGCCCACAAACACCAGTATATGGCAGCCATGAGGTGGAACTGTGTGCATCCATACACACATGCGAATTGACAACACCTAGGGCTACCGCATACACGCACACACTGCATCAACATTGCCCCACCTTCTACTGCTGTCCCTCACCAACACACATACACATACATGTCAATTGGTGGTATCGGTGGCTGACTCAGGCATACCAAGTTCACACCCTGTGCATATGATGAAACTGTGCCACCTCCTGCAATCTGTAACAACTGTGCAGGTACAGGTTAACATGTTGCTGATGCACAGGGTGACCACATAGATGTGTAGTAATAGTATCATGTTGTTAACAGTACTGTGTGCTGAATTAATTGTGGGTATATCACAGCATGCCTGATGCAGTAAGTGTGTGATTGTCATGTCCTGTTGTCTACACCCATGGTAAGTACCATAGTGTATCATCTGCACATGTTTGCATACTGATGGTAATGATGTCAACAGAAGGCTACATACATAGGTAGCACAGGGGATAAGGTAATGAATGTAGTAATACACAATGATGGACATGTAAATTGCAAGTGGCATGTTGCCCACATTGGACTCTGCAATGCAGATGTTTGAGGATGTTGATATGTGTGCAGTACTACATGACTGGTACAGGACACACAGGAGCACCCTAGCACTGCATGCTCACATCTCATACCATGCTAGACAGCCCCAACACACATAACTAACTGTCACAGGAGGGAGAGTCCCCATATATGTCAGGGATACTGTGGTGGCAAGCCAGGTAGCATACATCCTACTAAGTATGGAACCACTGAGTGAAGGCTCAGTGTCTATTTGACATGTGTATTACTGCAGGTATGAGCACATGGGTTTCCATCCAGTTATTGTACATCTTGACAGTACATGGTCTGTACACTTGTGTGCACTGAGACTGGACCCTAGCCATCTGACCCATGTATTTCCATGTACATGTGCATAGTGCCTGCATATTTGCAGTGTTACCTACTGGAACTGGTACAGCTTGTTTGTTGTACAATGGACTACATGCAGCCCTGTTTACTGTAGCTTTGTTTGCATGCATGTTTGCTTGCAATTACCCTGGAATACTGATCACACCTGCAATGCATAGTTATAGAGCTTCTGTGGACTCCTAATGCCATCTGCATAGCTTACTATATGTATGTCCATGTCCCACTTGACAGGATGTCACTGTTTGCCCTGTTCACATGTACATTGCCTGTGACATAGTGCATATGACTTACCTGGCATGTGTCCACGTGAGCAGTCATATATGCTACTGCTAACTAATCACAGGCACTACACCTTCACATATTCATCTTCTGTTGAACTACCTGCTTCGCTAGGGACGGCCTGCACCTGTCACCCCTGGGCTTTCAGATATTGGCAAAGGCTCTTGCTACCCCCATAGTGCCTATGTTAGGCAAGGCTCAAATGACAAACCCACCTTCATAGGTATCACAAGGGATAAGAAACTAAGAGTAATGCTACCCAACGCCAGAAGTCTAAACCTCCAGATGCATGCACCCAAAACACTCATTGGCATGGAGAACATCGATATCTGTGCAGTAACAGATGCCTGGTTCAGGGCTACTGAGAGCACACCAGCACTACCAGGTTTAACCTGGTTGATTTCTTTGAAACAGTCACCAAGGCCATTGACGAGGGAAGGTGGTTCACACAGCCTACCTGGACCTTGCAAAAGCCTTCACAACAATACCCCACTTGGGCATTCTAGAGAAGCTCACCAGCTTAAATATAAGCCCCTATGTCACTAGATGGATTGCACAGTGGCTCAAGGACAGAACCCACATGGTTAGAATTGCTGGAGCCATGCCAGACTCCAAACCAGTTACGAGTTGTGTCCCACAAGGCTCAGTCCTGGGACCTCTCTTGTTTGGTATATATTTATTGGAGGTACAGGCCAACACGGACGGACTGTGGCTGACCAAATATGCAGATGACTGCGAACTGGCCACCATAATCGACTCTCCAGCCGACACAAGCATCTTCCAAAGGGGCATCATAGAAAGAGACAACTTGTGCCAGAGCCATGGCCTTCAGCTGAACAGTGTTTAGAAAGGGGAATGTGCATCCTGTAGTCTGTTCACCTTGTTGCCAAAAGGGACATTGTCCTCACACAGACTAACCCCCCTCAGCCAAAAACACACACTTGCCATTCGCAGGATTCAAACCCTTATCTGATGATGTTATGACACGCAAGATGGACACGTTAGCAGAGTGTGCTATTCGCATTACAGGAAGGTTTCCCTTCTCTTGTTGTACTTATAGGGCACTGACATCATCAGTGTTTAGAAAGGGAAATGTGCATCCTGTAGTCTGTTCTCCTAGTTGCCAAAAGGGACATTTCCCTCATACACACACTAACCCCCTCAGACAAACACACACACTTGCAGAATTCAAACCCCTACCTAACTATAGTATGACACTTGAGACGGACAAATTAGCAGAGCGAGCTATTCGCATTACTGGGAGGTTTCCCTTATAGAGTGCTGACACCATCAGTGTTTAGAAAGGGGAATGTGCATCCTGTAGTCTGTTCACCTAGTTGCCAAAAGGGACATTGTCCTCACACACACTAACCCCCCTCAGCCAAAAACACACACTTGCCATTCATAGGATTCAAACCCCTATCTGACTATGTTATGACACTCGAGACAGACACATTAGCAGAGTGTGCTATTTACATTACTGGGAGGTTTCCTTTCTCTTGCTGTACTTATAGGGTGCTGACATCATCAGTGTTTAGAAAGGGGAATGTGCATCCTGCAGTCTGTTCTCCTAGTTGCCAAAAGGGACATTTCCCTCACACACACTAACCCCCCTCAGACAAACACACACACTTGCCAGTCGCAGGATTCAAACCCCTACCTAACTATGTTACGATACTTCAGACGGACGCATTAGCAGAGCACGCTATTCGCATTACTGGGAGGTTTACCTTCTCCTGCTATACTTATAGATTGCTGACATCATCAGTGTTTAGAAAGGGGAATGTGCATCCTGTAGTCTGTTCTCCTAGTTCCCAAAAGGGACATTGTCCTCACACACACTAACCCCCCTCAGCCGAAAACACACAATTGCTATTCACAGGATTCAAACCCTTATCTGACTATGTTATGACACTCAAAATAGACACATTAGCTGAGTGTGCTATTCGTATTAGTGGGAGGTTTCCTTTCTCTTGCTGTACTTATAGGGTGCTGACATCATCAGTGTTTAGAAAGGGGAATGTGCATCCTGTAGTCGGTTCTCCTAGTTGCCAAAAGGGACATTTCCTTCACACACACTAATTTCCCTCAGACAAACACACACACTTGCCATTCGCAGGATTCAAATCCCTACCTAACTATATTATGACACTTGAGAGAAACACATCAGCAGAGCGCAATATTCGCATTACTGGGAGGTTTCCCTTCTCCTGCTGTACTTATAGAGTGCTGACATCATCAGTGTTTAGAAAGGGGAATGTGCATCCTGTAGTCTGTTCTCCTAGTTGCCAAAAGGGACATTTTCCTCACACACACACTTGCCATTTGCAGGATTCAAACCCCTACCTAACTATGTTATAACACTTGAGACGGACGCATTAGCGGAGCGCGCTATTCGCATGACTGGGAGGTTTCTCTTCTCCTGCTGTACTTATAGAGTGCTGACATCATCGGTGTTTAGAAAGGGGAATGTGCATCCTGTAGTGCATTTTCCCAGTTGCCAAAAGGGACATTTCTCTCTCACCCACTTATACACACACCAACCCCACTCACACACACACACTGAGCATTTGCAGGATTCAAACCCTACTTAACTATGTTATGACACTTATAACGGATGCATTAGCAGAGCGCGCTACTTGCATTACTGTAAAGTTTCTTTTCTCCTGCTGTACTTATAGGGTGCTGACATCATCGGTGTTTAGAAAGGGGAATGTGCATCCTGTAGTGTGTTTTCCCAGTTGCCAAAAGGGACATTTCTCTCCCACACACCAACACTGAGCATTTGCAGAATTCAAACCCCTACCTAACTATGTTATAACACTTGTGACGGACGCATTAGCGGAGCACGCTATTCGCATTACTGGGAAGTTTCTTTTCTCCTGCTGTACTTATAGGGTGCTGACATCATCGGTGTTTAGAAAGGGGACTGTGCATCCTGTGGGGAGGCAGACACCAAGCACACTCTGGCTAAGCTGTCATTCCCTAGGGCAAACAGCCTAGTGTTGACCTCTACACCCATATGTTTAATTGTCAAATGCACATTATTTGTTGCTGATAGACTGTTTGCACATCTTTATTGCCATAGAATTCCCTGTTTGTATGAACAACTTGTGCATCTGTGGAAGATGTTTTCATATGGGAGGGATCCACTATATCACGTATGTCTCTGTAGTCATTTAACTGTGTGCACTGGGCAGACTGCTGTAATGTGGTTGGTTCCTGGAATAACACATAAAAATACCAGATATGTGTGTCCAACTGCTAAACTGAGATTTGGCCTAAGTGTGTGAGCATGCCCAGTTCAGCCTTCCCATGGCATGTTGTCTGACATATGTCTCATTTATCAAAGTGTGTGAGCATGCCCAGTGTGAGCATTCCATATGTTGGACTCTGCAGCCCACCACATTTGTGGATGAGTGTGAACTTCAACAAATATCACCCGTTTATGGTTGTGTGTTGTGTGTCATGTTGTGTAGTTACTGTACAACTGCTTTGTGTGTGAACACAACAGGATTATACTGTGCCTGCAGTGTTTGCATGGGATACTTTGCATACAGTTGTCAACATCCTTTCACACTGACCTAACACTGTAGTACTGTATAGTGTACTGGTAGTACTTTGACTGTGGTGGACAGTATCCTGGGCTTTAGTGCTATCACTGCTTTACATTTCGATAGTGGGCAGAACAGCCTGGTTAGGGGCCAGTTGTGTACATCTGACCATGTTGCATTCTGTTCAGATATGAACTACTTAACCCAGGCTTGTCCAACATTGGTAGTGTATTCCACAACATAGGTGTACATTTGCAAACACTAGCGATGTGCCCTAGTCCATGTCTAATGCTAGTTGGAGAGTGTGTTTGTCTTTCAACACACATTGTAAGTGGAGTTTGCCATGACATATGTCATGGTTAGTATATTGTGCCTCTGTCTACCTGTGACATGACAGTGATACCCAGGATAAAGCTACCATCTCCCATCCACTCATCAAGATTCCTATTGAGGAAGATTGATAAGTGACTCTATGGGTAGCCTGTACTGGGGTTCACTCATGGGTGGGGGTGGCTTCTGTGTTATGGATCATGCAGTACAGCTTGTCCTATGTAAGTCAGTGCTGGGGTTCAGGTCTCTCATGTGCATAGCTCACTGCCATTCAGATTGTACAAGGTGCAGCATGTTTGTTGATACCAGCAACACAGGCAACACATGGCATCTGTGCAAGCTCTTTGATACTCCTGGTGAGGTACTGTTGGGGACTTAACGGTTGATGGAGGTGTCTGCTGAGGTACATCCCACAGGGGCTATTGTAGTCAATTGTACCACTGATGAAGGATGACTGCAGAGCCACAATGACCTCCCCTTATCTAGATCTGACAACCTTCATGATTAGGAGGGTATATGGTATGTTTCTGTAAACACTACAGCACATGTTTGTCCAATGCAGGATATCTATCACCTTGTGTCCCCAGGTCTCTCATTACATGTTAACTACATAATGGGTTAACACCTATGTGGTAATTGGTGGGCACTTACTGTATATCCACGGGGGTTGACTATACACGTTTCTGCAATTAGCTTGCTGACATGGCTATGGCACCAGTTGTCTGTTTCTATGTGGTCCTTTTGTGGGATGCTTGTGTCAGCTGGTGGATCATATGTGGTGAGCAGTTTGTAGTCCTCTGCAAACATGTTCGGACACAGTCCTTCCATGTTTGCCTGTACCTATGGGACATATATACCAGACGAGGGAGATCCTAGGACCAAGCCTTGTGGGATGCCAGTTATATCTGGTTTGTAGTCTGACATGGCTGCAGCATGTCTGACCATGTCTGTTCTGTCCTTGGTCTGGTTTGCAACCCCTCTACTGACATAGGGTTTATATTTAAGCTGGTGAGCTTATCTATAATGAACACATAGGGTATTGTATAGAAGCCTTTGCAAGGTCCAGCTACGCTGTGTGGACCACATTGCCCTCATCAATGACCTTAATGACTGTTTCAATTGAGTCAAACATGTTTAGGGGCAGGATCTGCACTTAAGAAAGCCACACTGGGTAGGGTCCGGTGTCAGTAGGTCCCCAATATCTTTATGTCTGTGGTACATGCTGATCCTTTCCATAGCTGTGCAGACCGAGCTTCTCAGGATTCTGGGGTAGTAGTTTTCAGTATCCATTCAGGCAACACCTTTGTTGAGAAGGGCCACTGTTGTTGTACACTGCTCTTTGGGTACATATTCTGTGGTAAGGCTGACATTGAGCAGTAGTGTGGTTTGGCATTCCATTCATCTTGGAGTCCATGTTGCACTAAGCCCAGGACACCATCTCATACCATTGCTGCTGTGTGTTTTGCTTTGTAGATGTTGGCTGTTACCTCAGAATCTGCAATGTCAGGGGGCCAGCAGTCTGCTGGGATAGATATTCTGCATTCGGGGGGGGGGGGTTGCACTGCACCTGTCAGGATGTATGTTGGCAATATGTGTGTGTGTTTGTGATATGTGTGTGATTCAGAGCATATCTGTGAATTCCCAACATGGTTCCTACCATCAGTTGTGAAAGCCTTGGGATTATCCTTAGTGTCCTGTACAATTTGTATCTTCATAGGTTCATAGGTTCATACTAGGCTATCCACCCTAGGGCATTTGTTAGCCTAGCCAGAGTGTGTGTGGCTTTTGCCACCCCTTGCTATGTGAATATTATGGCCATTTATGATTTGCTTTGCTGTGCCTCTGTCTGGATATGACACAGTGAAGACCCCCAGTGTAACTCTACAATCATCCATCCACTTGGCAAGATTCCTGTTGAAGAGTGTCAGTGAGGGGCTCTGCCTAACATGGAGTGGGATTCTGGTCCAGGGTGTGGGGAGCCTCTGGATTATGTATCTGTCCCACCAGCACATCCTATTTCATTATTTGTTGAGGTTGACATCTCTCACTATCACAGCTCCGATGGATTTGAGTTTTCTAGGGTGGAGCATGTCTATTACTCCTGTGTTGGGCATGGCCTTCTACAACAGGCATGCAATGCCTCTGTGTAGGCAGTATGTGACTGCATTCAGCTGGGGTGTCTACAGCCAGGCAGCATATGACATATATTTGAGACCCTTTATCCTCTTGGTGAGGTACCTTTGAGGTCTTTCTAACTGCTGCAGGTGTCAGGTAAGGTACATCCCATATGAGGCATTGTACTAGATTATGGGTGTGATTAGAGAACAGTATAGGGGCACAATGACCTCTGTTGACGTAGATGTGAATCCTTTCCTGATACGGTGTTAAATGTAGACAGTCTTCCTAGCCACATTGGCAATGCGGGTGTCACATAACAGGTTACTGTCCACTTGTGTCCCTAGGTCCCTGGTTACTCCTTCCATACATAATGGTTTACCACCTATGTGGTAATTTGTGGTACCTTGTTTAGTATTTGGTGTGACATTCATACTGTCCAGTGTCTTCAGGACGGCTGGGTGGGGTTCCTGTGTGTGAGAGTGTGGTCTGTAGCATGCTACAGACTGTACAGCAGTCTTGCCTACAGTTAGTTGCACATGGGTGGACTCCAATGCCTTGTGCATTGCCAGTTACCTGGACGTATGGGTGTCTGTGCTGAATATGGATACTCACCCTCCTTTTACGTTTTGTTCCAGGTTTTGGGGCCATGACACATGATATGTGGTACAACCTGGTAGTGCTGGTGTGCTGTCAGGAGGCTTGCAGCAGGTTTCTGTCACTGCACAGACATCAATGTTCTCCATACTGGGGATGGCCTTGGGAGCATGCATATTGGGGTTTACACATCTGGCATTGGTCAGCATTACCCTTATGTTTCTTTCCACTTATGTTTTCTAGGGTGGTGGGTCAGTCTTTTCAGCCTTGCCTACAAAGGGCTCTATGGAGGTGGCAAAGGCCTTATCCAATATTCAGACGCCCAGGGGTAACAGGTGCAAGCCATCCCAAGAACAGCTGCGTGGCTTGTCAAGCATGACATCCTAAGCAGACAGACATTGGATCCCCTTGGAATGACACCAGTAAGTGTGCCACTTGCTATGACTGATCATTCCATGTTTGTACTGTGGCATTATTCTTGGTAAGGGTAGGATGCTGCAAATGGTGAGTGTCATACCGGCCTGGACTACATAATCAGAGAGCTCATCTATGTCTCTTTTCATGTAGTCTAGGGAGGTACATCTCAGGTCATTCACACCAGCATGGACTATGACTGCATCATATTTCTACTTGCTTTGGAGTGACCTGCATACTTCTGTTATGTGGCGTGTGGCAGCCTACAGGCAACTTACTGTACCCTTTCCCTTGTTCAGTCTGGTGTGCGGGACAGCAGTGTGTCTGACTATGGAGTCACCTATTACAACTGTATCAGGTATGTTGTTTCTCCTTCTGGCCTGTGACTGTTTGGCACACCAGCTTTGTCTACTATGTGTTGCATGTGCTATGTTTGGAGGTTGTTTGATTGGGTGTCTGCTTTAGAGGCCTCTGTTGGTGTGCTGTGTTTGTAATTTGTGCCTCTGGGAATGTTTGTCTGTGTTTATGTGTTTGGTTTGCAGTTGTGATAGGTCTATGTGGGACTGTGTTTGTGGTGTGTGTGGTTACCTTCTCCTCCTGACTAGTTTTGGGAGTACTGAGTTGAGGGAGCTCAGCCTCCAGTTTGGATAGATGGTTGCATCTCTCACATATATTTGTATTTCTTGGGTGGAGTTGGGGTTGTCTGTGTACTTGGGGCAGGTGTAACATTGCCTCAGGATTCACAGATTCAACTTGTTGTGGCTGGCCTTAGTGGATTGTATGTGTGGACAGATTTTATTGCCATACTACTGATCAGTGATTACTTCATTGTTTATGTTTGCTCTATCATGTAGTAGCTTCCTCATTCTCTTGCATGGTTTGGTTATGGCTGGTGTCCACCATGCCAGATTCCTGCGTGTATGGCATTGTGTCTTGTTTTAATTTAGGATTGCATAATCCAAGCATTCCTGGCAGTGTTCATGGAATGGCTGTATTACAGGTTCTGAGGTGTGGCCCATATTTTGCACCTGCACAGGACCTTTAATGGATTCCACATCAGTTTGGAGGAGTGCAAATATTATTTAACACATGTTTTCCACTGTGGTTTTCTGGCCAGGGACTGTGGTCAGGATTTGTATATCCAGTGTGATTACTCTATGGTCTGGTTTTACCAGTGAGCAATACACTTCTCATCTTGCCATCCAGTACCCATGTTGCTGATTATCACATCCAGTATGCTTACCCCTCTTGTGGGAGTGGTACGTTGTTCCTGGGCCTTTTGGTTTATGGATTCTATGAACTTTTGTCCTACACTGTTGGAGCTAGTATAATGCTCCCAGTCTATGTCTGGGTATTTTCAGTCACCCAATATAATGTGGTTTGGAGGACTTGATATATTCATGTATTCCAGCATAGGCCAGGTGCAGTTCCTGGTGTTGGGACAGTAGTCTGTAGCAGGCTATAAACTGGGGGGCAGTTTTAGCCACTGTTACTTGACCATGGCTAGTCCATGCTGCTTTTTGTTGTGGTACCAACATGGGGGTGTGGTTATCCTTGACAATTCTTGCTAGTCACCCTCCTTTTGTAGCTTGTTCCATGTTTTGAGGCTGTACAGCACAGTATGAGGTGTAACCTGGTAGTGTTAGGGTGCTGTTGTGAGCCTTGGCTCAGTTTTCTGTTACAGTGCAGATATCACCATTCTCCATACTGGGTGAGTTTAGACTGCATGCATCTTGCTGTTTCCACTTATCCCTTATCTTATTCTTATCCCTTCTGACACCTATGGAGATAGGTTTGTGTTTTGAGCCTTACCTATTCAGGGCACACAGTGGGTAACAACAGCCTTTGCCAGTATCCATACGGCCTGCACTGATAGGTGCACACCAGTCCTAGCAGGTGGTGCATCATGTCATGCTCAGCATGTCATCCCAGACTGGCACACATTGGATCCCCTTTGACTAACTGCGATACTTCCGTCAATTATTGCACTTGATCATCTCATTGTCATGTTGTGGCATGATGCTTGGTGAGGGTAGGATGTTAGTCAGGGTCCTCAGGTGTGCATATAGTACATGGTGTTACATTACTTAACACATAGCATTCATGCCTCAGGTGGTGCTGCAGGGCTGCCTCTGTCGGATGTGCATATTACACTTCCCTGTACATATTTGAGAGCAGGTTGTGTCATGTTAGGCATCCCTGTTACTATATGGGTGAGTCAGAGAGGGGGGTATCATTCCCAGGGTTCCTACTGAGCCAGTGTATGTGCTATGCGTTGCCTCTTTGCCAAGGCCAGGGCATACTGAGCACGCCTCCTTCTGCCTGCTGGGGCAGGCTCAGGTTGTTCCTCCTCCGAGTCACGCTCTGCCTGTGATGGCCTTGGCAATGGTGGGGGGCTGTTTGGCCCGGCCCTATGCTGGTCCTGCTGCAGCTGTTTTCGCAAGATCATATTATGTAGCATAGCACATACCATGACAATTTGGGTACATGTAGTTGGTGTGTACTGCAAGGCTCCACCAGATGTGTCCAGACACCGGAACCGTGACTTGAGCAGCCCAAACACACGCTCTATTACATTACGTGTTTGTGTGTGTGCCTCATTATGGCGTTCCTGTTCAGGTGTGTGTGCGTTTCTGATGGGTGTCATCAGCCACGGCTCCAGTGCATAACCTGCATCCCCCACTAGGTGTCCATGTGGGATGTCCCCATTGGCAAATGTCTGGTACAGCTGCGTCAAATGCCAGATGTGGGAATCATGGTAGCTCCCAGGACAGCCAGCACACACATTCATTATTATGCCCTGGGCATCACACACGACCTGGCAGTTGATGGAGGGGAAGCCCTTGCGGTTCATGTATGCCCTACCCCACTCAACAGCTGGTGCTTTGATGCGTATGTGCATGCAGTCTATTGCACCCACTACCTCAGGGTATTCCGCTATTTGCTGGAAGAGATGCATATTGCTGGCCAATACCTCACGGGCATTGGGGAAATATACATGATCACCGACATGTGCTGACATGGCATCCAGGAACTGGTACAGTACCCTGGAGGCTGATGCCTGTGATATCCCCATTATATCACCAGTTGGTCTCTGGAAGGTACCTGTTGCTAGTATTCTTAGGCCAACACATACCTTGGTTTCCACTGGGATGGGTTCCCCTCTGTTGGTTCTGTGTGTGAGGCATGGCCTGCACAGCTCCACTATTTGCTGCAGGAGGTCTCTGTCCACTCTATAGTGCTCTACTATTTCCAGCTCATGTAACCCGTGGTAGGTGACCCTGGGCCTGTACACTCTTCTCTGTCTCCTCACTGTGGGTTGTCTGGCACCATCTGCATTGTCACCACCCTCAGCAAGTCGCCTATGTCTCATTATGACAGCTATGGCAGCCCCTAACATTTCTGCTCTGAGTTCAGCTTTTTCAGTTTTCACTTCTGATAACTTAATTCATGTCTTGCAGTGTCTCTTGAGAGAAACATCCTGCACTGCTGTTTGCAGAGTTTTAAGTGCTGGGCTGGGCTACTATTCTGCCTGTGTAATTGCCTGCATCTAATTGTTTTCACCTGCTAGCTCCAGCAGTATTCCCTGCTAGCTTCCTACTAAATCTGTTGCTTCCTTTTTCCTTTCTGTTTCCTGAGGGTGGAGCCGTGTGTAAACCAGCAGAAACATGCTCACAGTGGCTTACATGCGCGCACACATACTTACATGGTTCAGAATCTGCTTATTCGGATTAAAACGCGTGCACGCCCATGCAAACAGTGTTAAACATCTCCCAGCACACTCCCACATGCTCAGTCTGTCTTACACGCGCGCACACTGCCTTACTCGCGCTTCATGGCACGCACATGTGCGCATGCACGCCCAGCAAGAAACTTTGGTGTAGGCAACAGTGTACACCTTCCATTTCTTGACTTTCTCATGCTTAGTTAGTGGCACACCTCTTTCCATGATATCTGACATCTGTCATGTCACTCTGACCTCCAATGAACTGCATTTCTTTCTACCATTCCCCCCTGTGATGTCACCTATCTCCTACTCTGTTCCTCCCCCTTCTGTAACTCTTACACTACTCAGACTGTGCTCATTTGCTATGTGACAGTGGAATTCAGTATCCTTACACTCATTTGCATCAGATTGCCTACTAATGCTTAGTTACATGTCTTAGACTCAGCTTCCCCCCTTAGCAACCACTACACGGTGGCCATGTTGGTTTTGGTCTGCTGGTCCCTGCATTGACATTCCATGTATTGCATAAAACCTACATTTGTAGGTTTAAAACCTTCATTTTTATGTTTTATACAGCGCAGCCCGTTTGCGTGGGGCTGCGCTGGGTAAAAAAATTATATTTTTAATATATTTGCATCAGGTTACATTGCCAATGGCCACATATTTGGGCATTGGCATGCTGCCTGACACATATGCACCCTTTATTTGGAGCTGACATGGCTCCATTGCAGTTTTTGCAGAAACGTACTCAGTTGTCAACTGAGTACATTTCTGCAGCTAAAACGGCTCTTACAAGGGCTGTTCTGGGCTTCCTGGATCGCTAATCATCCTCATTTGCATGCTATTCAGCTGCAAGTGAGGTGATTAGCTTATCCACGCCCACTCCGTGTAAGAGCCGTTTTAGCTTGTCTCTTACACGGACTTTGGGCTGTTCCTGGATCGTGAAGGCTGCATGGAGTCTTACACTACTCTTAGACTCCGTGCAAGCCTTCGTGAATCCGGCCCTATGTTTGTTTTGTGGGTAATAAGAAAACTTTTTTTTTTTTAAATGGTAAAGATTGTGAAGCTTTATAAAAGTTGTGTGAAGAAAATTGTTTTAGAAAATAATGGTAACATGAATAATATAGAGATGAATATGATTATGTATGGATAATATATATTATAAGAGTAAGAAAAGAATATATTAAAAACAGATAAAACTCTATTTTGTGTATTTTGTGTGATTTGGAATGAAAGACTGAATGGAATTTTGTTTAATGGAAAATGGATAATAGCAGACGTATTGCAAAAAATTAGATTGTGTTTGTGGTTAAAGGGTCTATATTATATATATTCAAAGCTTCAAAATTTCAAACCTCATATGTTCGACAACATATGAGCGAAACTTGAAACCTCAAATCTATAATAAAAAAGTGAAAAATTACCTTAATGCTCTGAGCAGGGGGGGCAAGCATCCCTGCACCCCACACCCCCTCCTTAAATATACTAACTCCAAGACCACACTTCAGTGCAGAAAAGGGAAATTTTCCCATTTTGTGTGTACGTAGCCATTGCCTTTCACCTTTAAACTTTTCAAAGTTCGATCATATGGTGTCGACCATATGAAATTCAAACTTTGAAGCATTCTGAAATTTAATAGGGACCCATAGAAAAAGCAGTGGGGGTCAAGTTTGAAGGATTAATGGAAAGAACATTATTGAAATGTGTTAATGTGACTTTTTTATAAATATATTGTTATGTAAACATAGTTATTTTGTATCAAATAAAGGACCCTACTTTTTTCCTAGGTGCCAGGGAACTTTCCCTACTCTTTTCAATAAGTGTCATTGGGTCTTTTACATTCACCTAAGCTACTACCAGTTCAAGCAGATGGAACCTATGTTTGATGTCTCATCTGAAGGACAATATACTCAGGAAGACAGCACCCTCCCTTTGCTCCACTGCAGTGTCAACAAGCCATCTGTCTAATGTGGGAATAGAACCGACAACCTTCTGCATTGAAGGCAAGTATGTCACCTGTTTTGCCACTAAGACTGCTAATTTAAAAGAGATATGTCTCTGGACTACATGGCAGCTAAGAGGTTAGTGGTATGGTATAAAAGAAAACATGTCAAATGGTCATGGCAGGATATGGGCAGAATAAGAATACTATAACATATTTTAAATATAGTAATGGTGTCACATTTCTTTGGTGGTGTTATAAAATGCTGGCCAATATTGGAAGTATGCTGGCCAATATTGGAGGCACTAATTCTTATCAAACAGAAGTGAATGATCTTTATGTCCCTCTCTCCTCATCTCTTCAATCTACTTGCAGGAGCAGGCTAGAGTAAAGCTCCTGGGGGAGCCTTCTGTATGCAGAAGGTTTGGACAAATTGCTGTGGGGTACAAGAGAATGAAGAATTCCCACACAGGATGCCGGAGACCAAGCGAGTATTCTTTTATTGAAGCAGTGGAAATTTTAATTTTTTCTGGTGCAGTGTGTACAATTCAACCAACTGGTAATAGAGAGCAAGAGTTAAGAAACAGATATGTAAAAAGGAAAAAAAAGGAATGAACATATGCAGAAAAAAGTGAGAGATGAAGGGGGGAGGATTTTTAAAAAATTGTGGATTGTGTAGTTGGCTTTTTAGTTCTCATAAACCTGTCATGAATTACAAGGCAGGTTTTTCATTAGTTATGCTAAGTATGTAGCAACTGTCTGTAACCAAGACATGCACATCCCCTGATTGATGCCAAATGTTGTACTCAGGTCATGGAAAGAATTGTAATTATGGTGGTAATGGCCACCAAAACACTTCTCTTCTGTGTTGTGTAAATACATGTGAGAGGTACTATGACTGAGATATGGTGCCTGTGCTGGTGAGTCCTGTAAAGCCTGAGTGGGGTCCAGAGTTACACCAGACCCAACCATGCCACATGGTATGTGGGGGCTTTACGTGAGCCCTCCAGTATTACCATTGGTAACAGTGTCACTGTGTCATTGGTGATGCCATATGCACATTGCTATCACTGTCAGGCACAGCTGACTGGCTAAATCATGTGTGTGTCATCCTCTCATACCAGAACTTCCACAACTGAATGCTGTAAAAGCATAACGATAACATTCCTTGTGATAGGAATGGAATATACACCTTGTCCCCCCCACTATATGGCAGACATACTGGTACATGACAAAATCAGGCAATACCATATGGGCATATGCATAACTTGTATACGCAACTGGTTATTCCATTTGCAGGGTGAATGTACCTGGACAAGGGATAAGCAGAAGTGTTTTGCTGAATATGTTCACTATACACCATGAAAGTACACCTGTTATTATTGGATTCCCAACAGGCACTTGAGTCATTCCCAGTCTTTCACCAACAACCAAGTTACCAACAGATATTAGCATTCATTTGCCTTCTCCAGATAAGGATATCAGGAATGATTCCACCTCTGTGAGTGTGGCCCACCTCTTGTGGTGAGCATGTCACTAGAAATGTTGTTTGCCATGGACTTGGCCTATAATAGTATGTCAGATATCCTTCCCTGTACCTGTACTGTGATCTTATTATGCATTCTCACAGCACTGCTGACCTACACCACTCCCTGCAACATCTGGTATCAGAATGCCTCATCTGCTTTACCTTTGTCAATGATGTGCTTGCCATGTATGTAAAGGGCCTGCGATACACCTGTCTAATAGGTGCTGATCTCTTTAAACATTTGTCTTTCATATGGACCCACAACAAAATGCATAAACCTGCAGGTTACATGACATTCAGAATGTGTGTAGTCAAGACTGTCTTTGTATAACCCACATGTATGTAAAATGACCCCTTCACCTCAACTGCTGCCAATGTATTTGTCTGCTGTCATGTTCTAACTTCTTTAACTGTGCTATAGTGAGAGAAGCAATGGGCATGTAATTACTGGAAACAGTCCTGTATCCCTGTGACAACAGCCTGTCTCTGCACATCCTGTCCTCCATCCCACCTTCTAAATCTTTATCCATGCCTTCATTTATCAGTTTTCATTGTATCCTCTATATTATTTCGTGCTCTCAGTACAAGTAACCTAGATCTGGACATATAACTGGCATGCTTTCTGCTGTGTTCCTTAAAACAATGTGTCTAGCCATGGCTTAACATTTATCTGTCATGCGTTTGTGCTGTGGCCACCACAGCTGGTTATGCACCTATCATACCTTTGTGCCATGTTTACTACTACATTTGGCTCTCCAACACATAGCTGGGCATGTAATGGTTATGCATCTGTCCTGTGTAACCTCATCTATGTGTACTAGTTGCTCTCCATCCATGTTGATAACATCCAACATGGGTGTTTAGTGCAGGGAAAAGGTAAATTACCAGGTGTCTTGTCATCCTTTAACATACCTTTAACAAAGTGGAATGTCTTTTTCAGTGAAATCCTAATTCCTAATTTATTCATTGTAACACAGTCTCCTGCAGTATGGGAACAGCTCTTTATATCATGATGCATTAGTTATGCTAATGACAGAACTTTGTAAGGATGTTTCTGAATTGCTACCAAAATACATTGCATTAGACTGCTTATTCCTGTCCTTCTGGGACAACTAAACACTATGCGCATGTAAGTCATCTGTAAAGTTTGTAATGCAGCAACTCTTTGCTAAGGATACCAACACTAGTGCACCATTACTGCTCTATGATATGTGTTATGTGATGATGTAACTTGTAGCTGTGTGCACATTATTATTTTGTTCTAGGAGTTAACCTGTTGAATGGAGGTATATAATGGACAATCATAATGGCCCTGCAGGTGCTCCTCAAAGTCACTTTGGAAAGGATCAATAAAAATCCTGTTTCATTCAGTTTCTATCTCTCTCTCTCTCTCTCTCTCTCTCTCTCACACACACACACACACACACACACACACACACACACACACACACACACACACGCATAGCAGGCAGGAGCCCTACTGCATCCAGCACCTCCTCAGGGGGTGGGTATGGCAGGACTCCTGCCTGGTACATGCATGTGTCTGTGTGTAGAGGGAGAGAAAGAGAAGAGAGAGAGAGAAAGCATTTTCCTCCTATCTTTTGTACAGGGATATTGAGGAGTGTCTGCTGAGCCATTATGATGGCCCATTATATAAGATGTACTTCTGACACCTGCTTGTCAAGACAGCGAGTGATGCCATGGGTATCACCCATTCTGTCGATCAATGCAGGAACTGGTATAAATGACCTCTGGCGGTACCACTTTGATCTGCCTCACCAGTGGAAGGCAGAGTTTAGGGGAAACATGCCAAGTTTTTATTGTAGGCACTATTTTTGTCTCCCACCTTTGACTTTTCTTTTCACAGCCCCAATTTTCTATTTAAGCAACCGAGAAGCCAGAATTTAACAGGCTTGTCTATCTCAGAAGGCCTGAATACCTCTCCCAACAGTGTTTTATGTGATTTACTTTAATGTGCCACTGCAATTCTATTCATAACGCAGATGTGTATTAATGTGTTCTATTTTCTCCCTTTATTTATTTTCTCATCTCTAAACAGGTCCATTTGCGGCTGAGACAGAGGAGTTGTAGCTTGTACCTGGGTCTGCAACAGTTGTTCTGTCTGGTGACTGGGCACCAGCAGTCTCCAGGTCTACCTCTCAGCAAAGAGAGAGAGATCACCCTGTCCAAGGTGACCTGGACAGCTTAATGATGGGCTTCATGAACACATCCCAGAAGAGGGGATGGGGAGATCCTTTTTGGCTGGAAGGGATCCCTGTGGACATGTGGTATCAGGAATGTAAGATGGTTGCTTATCAGCTGTAATGGCAGTACCAGAAATACAAGGTCTAGGGACCTGAATTGTGTCTGTGACTTAAGCAGAACATGATGGAGAGACAGATATGTGTCAGACACTGCCCATCTATGGAACAGGCTTCCCCACCATGTGAAGCTGAGTTTGTCTATGACCAAGTGTAAGTGTAACCTAGACCGGTGGATGGGGAATAGGAAATTTACACTGGGCCTGACATATTTGTCCTTTATGGACAGAAACACCTTATAGATGCTTGGCTCTAAATGTTCCATTTGGATACAGGACAACATTATTCTCTCTGGAAAACATGGATAGGCTTAGAAAAGTCCCCTCAGGTCATTATCCCAGTAACAATCTATGAATCTATGATGCTTGCATGAATACTGTGAATCACTTCTTGTTAAAGCTGGTGAAGTTAAATGACTGTCTAGCTCTGATGATCTGGTCACTGGAGGCATTGCCTGCCAATTAAAGCAGACATAAGGTGACTAATGTCGGGTTAGTCTAATCTTTTGACCACTCTGGCAGCCCCCTGTACTCTGGTTTATCCTCGATTATGGGTCCCCCTCTTTTTTTACTTTCCATACCTTATTTTGATTTCAACTCTCCCCATCACCATTTAACTATTCTCTGTATGTCTGCATCCTATCATTGTTGTCCCCACCATATATGTCCATGCCTGCAATATCTGCATTTTATGTTTGTGTTGCCCTGCTACCTTTCCTATTCCCTCCATCCAGCCAATGTAAACTCCACATTAACTGTCTCATTCATATATATATATATATATATATATATATATATATATATATATATATATATATATAATACATATGGGTTTACTTTGTTTCATCAAACTTACACTTACCAGAATATCAAAAACTCAAGACAACTCCACCAAAAACTTAATAAACCTGAAGCAACAAGTCAATGACATTTATTTTTTACAGGGAAACCAACCTCTTGGCCACCAAGACACAAAAAAAAAAGGAGAGAGAAAATTAAACCTAGGGATGTGCCCCCTGCACCCCTACTAATTAAATATACCAACTCCAAGATCACACTATACTGGGGAAAAGGGTAAAGTTCACCCTACTGGCCAAGTGGTTAGTTTCCCTGTAAAAAATATCTGTGACTCCTTGCTTTGGTTTATTAAATTTTTGGTGGAGTCATCTCGAGTTTTTGACATTTGAGTAAGTATAAATTCAATGAAACAAATTTGACCTATGTATATATATATATATATATATATATATATATATATATATATATATATAAAGGGCCGCTATCCCACAAAATAAAATATGCCCTTATTGTTACTCTTATATGTTTTTCTCTGCTTACTATTCCCTTTTTCCTAGCATTCCTATCTTCCCATTTACTCCACATTTATATGATGAGTGATTCTGGCACCATGCTGGCCCTTTTTAGCCTGACAACAGTGTCCATGTTGCAGAGTCGAACTGCTTCACTGTAATTATAACCTCTTATGGAGTCCTGAATGTTCAGCACTGCGTCATGATGAAGGGAATGTTTTTGTTTATTTACATTTGCAAGATTTTTCCAGCTGTTTTTAATTATTACTGTTATTATTTTTTTATGCTGATTCATAATACATTCAAGGTAAGACCTTGCAAGCTTTGCTGACTTATGTAGTAACTTGATAGAAAGTTTAGGCAATTCAGATCTAGTTTGGATAAACGTTATGAGATAATGAGCCTGCAATCTTGTTTTACAGATCCATGCTTTTTCTTTACTGCTCCATACAGCAGCTGCATTTAAATAAATACTGCATTATATGTCTTTCATTACCCCCTTCAGCTTTTCCAAATGTCTTGGAAAATCTGCTTAAATTTCCAGGGAGTAACTTTATCAAATTGTCTACACAATTAGCATTTTTAAAGCTTACTTACCTCACAATTCTAAATAAAAACATGGAGGCAAATGAGAAATTTTATTACTGCAACATTTAAAAATGAGAAAACAAAGGTTAGATAGTAGCTGATTTCAGTATATTATGCATAGTAAGACAAGTATTATATAACAAGAATCATAATTATTAGAAAACATGCAATAAATGTTCATATTTACTTCTGCATACAGTGCAAAGAGAACATCATAATGCCATTCCATAGATATTTCATATGGGGGACTAACTTTCATTACATTTGGCTATGTCAGTCTACTGATCAGTGTATTTTTTCAACTTGGTGTGGGAGTTTCTGGAGTTTCTAACAGATGAAAATAAGTGCTGACCTTATCTGACATAAATCTCTCCTTTCTTTAATCTACAGTCAGCAACATAATACCGCACCATGTTGGTGTGCAATGTTTGTCCACTTCCATCAGTGCAGCAGTGCTTATTCATGGCAGAATATATGTTATTAGTAGAAAATAAAACAAAGCTTGACAGATGGCCAGGCAGACAAAACCATTGGATGTATTCTCCACATTCATTCACCTAAAAATAGTATATTTCGAGAAAACAGTCACTTTCTACATTTTGTAGAAGATGTATCCTACAAATTGTAAATCTAAGTCACATAAAATATGCTAACATTACTCTCACAAGAGAGCATGGTTTACCCAGATGCAGCGCACTGAGACCTTTCTGCTGTGCTTTGCACATCAGCAGATAATGGCAGTTTCTAGTGCCTTTGCTGGAGAAATGCAAGAACGTTTCAGCAGTTTGTTCTGCTTCATATAAAAGCAGCTAAAACAAACAAGGAGAATATTTAATCAGCATAAGCAATTACATGAATAAACAATGAACTTAAAGTGCTCATTGGTTTATGAGGCACACTTGTCTGAATGTTCACAGGGATCTAGTTCATGACCATCACCATCATTTTGTTTACTTTTTGAAAAATTTGCATTGATTTTATTAATAGGAATCAGTTTTTTGATTATGTGTATCATATATGGCTAAAACCGAACGCTGACTAATGGATACTAAAGTATATACTAAAGTCCAGATGATCAGGGCATTATTCAAAAATGTAACCCACTGGAATGTTCCTGGCTTGTGACTGCATCTTTGACAAGTATGGACAGGAAAGCAATGAAGAAAGGGAAAAAAAGGAATCACTTCATATCATATTCTAGTGAGGACAGTTGCTATTTATTCACCCTTAGCAATTAATTAAGAGAGTTCTGTTATCAGCACTTATGTCAGTCTGTTAAAAAATGACACTGAATCCCAACCCAAATAAATTTACTCATGCCTAATTTAAATATGCAAGAAATAAAATAATGTCCCCACTCTTCAAAAATATAATAACCACATTCTTATCCACAAGGATCTTCCATGAATGATGGCAACAGCTTCCTGTTGGAAGTGGGAGACCCAATCATATGAGTACCAGTGCTTTAAAAAATAACTGAAATTCAACAACAAATAGTGAAATGCATTATTAGACCTTAAAGCATTGTGTGCAGGCAGCTTTGCTTCTCCTGACCCCCCCCCCCCCCCGCAATGAGGGAACTCTTCAAAACCCTGCCGCTACCCATCAAAGTATGGGGAATACTACAATGCATCAAAGGCATATATTTAGTATATATTCTCCATATATGCCCTTTCTACTCCTCTCTTCTGAGGATCACAGTTATAGGTCTTAGAATTTCAACAGGCACCCAAGGAAACAGTGAGAACAATTCCATTACCTAAAATCTCTCATCCCTTCTCAACAGATCAGTGCAAGACTATATCCTCTCCCTTCTATCAAGTTACCAGAATAGGGTATGTCCACTCAACTCATACAGAACCCTGAGTTAATTAAGCTATTTATCTGTAACCAACATGAGTCCCCAAAGGATCCCCAACACCACAAGAACATGTCTCACATTTGCTGATAACGTATACCGAAGCATGAATCACAGCAATCAGGCAAAATCTATATTCAGTGTCCTTGCCAATGGCTTTTGACTCCATGTCACATAAACAAACTACAACTATTGCCATACTTTGGTATCATCACCTCTGAAACACACTGGATCCAATAATACTTAAGAGACAGAAAGATAAGAGAGCTTTCGAACAGTACCCTTTTCTCACCCATCTCACTAACCACTGTTTTTTCACAAGCGTCCGTAACAGGGTCATTTGTATTTTCATGCTTCATTAACAAAATCTCCGGTGTGCTTTCTTCCCAGAATACACTTCTTTATGCTGACATTCTTGCCTTCTGGTTTACTAACAACCTCCATAACAACATTACTAAAAAACTGTCAATATCTCTCTCTCTCTCTCTCTCTCTCTCACTGTGTTAGTAACATCCTTATGTCTAACAAACATTAAAAACAAATGTCATGCTTTTAGGTACACACAACAAAATGTCTTCCATAATCTCCCTTGCCCCTATCCTCTCACTATCAGGTACACCCTTTTAAAAAGTCTCACAGACAGACAGACTGCTGCATTCTGCTCTGGATTCCATGTAATTCATATAAACAACAAAATATCCCGTTTCCAAAACAAAACAAAAATATTTGACCAGTTTCACTACTTGACTTGAAATTTGATTATATGTCAACCAAATAAAGTGTGCTTCTCATGTACGGCAGTCTTCATGATTCTTTAAAGTAATGAATGTACAATCTTAGGTTTCAAGAAAACTTATTTACTATGCCATATTCCATAACTCCTTCTCTCACGTGCTTTTCAACTGTATTGTAATACAAAGGAAACCAATAAACTTCTTATAAGATCTTACACTTTGATATACTTTGCCATTAACCATTAAATCACTGAAATATTGAAAAACTACAGATATGCCTAAACAAAGCTAATTTCTTTATTAGTTTGTCCCCAAGCTGGTGCAACATTCCATTTCAGTATCAAATATCCCATCTACAATCCTCTGCATACTCCTTCAATTCAACCTTCATCAAATCCTAGCAACAAAATCTCCAACCAAAATTGCACTTAGGATCACTTACACCATCCACAGTCTTTAAATCTGAACTCTCTGTCCTTCCTCACCATTTTTAATGCATATCCCATACATTCTCATTTACTGGACCAAAACTCTGGATCTCCCTCCTCCTCCCTATACAGCATGAACATTTCCACTCTTCCAGTATTCAGTCATTAAAATTCCACCTCTATAATCTGGCTGCTTGCACTTGCTTTACCATTCATCTAATATGCCTTAAATCTTTAAAAAGCAATCATTCTAACACAGTTTATAATATGATATATAACACACAACTTAGTATTCAGTTATCTCTTTATACAACTCTGTAGGCAACCATATACTTTGATGATAACTACTTCAATTCTTATGCAACATCACAAACTCCTACTAAACTCAAAACACATACCACACACACACACATACACACACACACACACACACACACACACACACACACACACACACACACACACACACACACACACACACACAATACAATGTGACAGAGAAAAATCACATCTAAGCATATTTCCAACCTATAGTAGCTTACTGGGCATGTATAAAGGAGTTAAGGACTATAAGCTAAAACCATTGTCCTCAATAGATAATGGCACTACTCTAAGAACCCTTGTCCTCAATTGATAATAGCACTACTCTAAGAACCCTTGTCCTCAATGGATGGTGGCACTGCCCTATAACCCTTGTTCTCAGTAGATGATGGCACTGCTTTATAACCCTTGTCCTCCATGGATGATGGCAGTGCTCTATAACCCTTGTGTTCAATGGATGATGGCACTGTTCTATAACCCTTTTCCTCAATGGATGATGGCACTGTTCTATAACTCCTGTTCTCAATAAATGATGACACTTCTCTAATTTAACCCTTGTCCTCAATGGATTGTGGCACTGCTCTATAATCTTTGTCCTCAATAGATGATGACACTGCTCTATAACCCTTGTCCTGAATGGATGATGGCACTGCTCTATAACTCCTGTTCTCGATGAATGATGACACTGCTCTAATGTAACCCTTGTCCTCAATGGATTGTGGCACTGCTCTATAATCCTTGTCCTCAATGAATGATGGCACTGCTCTATAACCTTTTTCCTCAATGGATGATGGCACTGTTTATAACCCTTGTCCTCAATGGATGATGGCACTGCTCTAATATAACCCTTGACCTCAATGGATTAAGGCACTGCTCTATAACCTTTGTTCTCAATGGATGATGGCACTGCTCTATAACCCTTGTCTTCAATGGATGATGGCTCTGCTCTATAACCATTTTCCACAATGGATAATAGCACTGTTTTCATGATCAGCTCTTGCCTCAGGAAAGAACAAGTAGGCTATAGGGATCATGGAGCAAGTATTCTACCTTCAAGACTTGTGCAGAGGTGATCTGAAGAGAGATGTGAGAATGGTAATATGGAGAGGAAAGTTAGGGAGAAATAAGGGGGTAACATCAGAAATAATTTTATTAGCTAATATGTTAGCTATGTCCTTTGAGGATGAGTATGCATTGCTGTTATATATTAGCTCAGTGCAGTATTGGGTATTACTTCCAAGTAGTTTTCTGACCCTTTACATAGCTCACAAATTTTAGCTCTTAATTTTCATAGGATGATTTGATTTTGCTTCTAAGGTCTTTATCTTTTTGAGTTCACTTTTAGAGACTTGGGTATTTAGTTTCTCACTGACAATGCATTTTCCTTTTATTGTATAATTTGCTTATACTAGGATTCCAACATGACATTTCCTTCTTGGCTTTGTATTTGTGTCTGATGAGAATGAATGCTTCAACTTAAATCATTTAAGTGAGCATAAAAATTGTCATTGAATGTAGCATTGTATGAGACAGGGTCATCAAGGGGAGAAAGTCCTTAAATGTCATTAGGCCATCAGCTAGATGTAATAGAATTACATTACCCTTGAAAGATTTATAAAACAAAAGAATTTGATGGTAGATCAGGTTTAACCTCCATACTGAATGTTTCATAGCATGGTTGGATTTGACCAGTGATGGTGATACTACTATCCCATTACTGTGCTTAAGTAAACATAGATACTTACATTTTAAGAAAGAGAAAATCTATCATACATAACTCAATGAAGTGGGATTATGCCTCCCAACCCCCCACCTCCCCCAAAAAACAGGATGTAGATCAAGTCATCTTTGTTAGTTGCACAGACCCTTGCACAGATGGTCTGCCAGTTATCTTCTATTTATTTATCTATTTATTTATTTACCATTTAAGTGGGTTGTTACACTGTTCCAAAAATCCTTTTTCAGGTATAGTTGGGTCCAACAGGCAAGAATAATATGCAATTTCACTAATAATGTACCAACCAGCCTCTTCTTCATGCACTCATAACTAATGGCTATTCACTGGTAGCATAATAACTTGTTCCCCACACCCTCATTACCAATAGTTACCTTTACTAAGTACAGTAGTAGTGAGACATAATCCTTAGTGGTAATCAGACACCACAATGAATGCTGTGAGGTCATACTTAAACGAGTGGCCATGCCTCAGTCATTTTTATCATGAAACTATAGGTATAGCATCATCCATATAATCCACTACACAGTACCTCTTCAATGACAATTAGTGTTAAAACAGTCATCTCTTTTACTGACTTTGATCCTTATAAAAATATAAGCACTGAAACACAGACTGGTTATGTTGTTCAACAGACAGGGGCTTACAATTAAACTAAGGGCTAATAACCATATACTGAAAGATGACATTTTTCAAATCCAATGATTATGTTTCATTTATACAGATTGGAAGGCAGATATGTCAATAATTTTTAGCTTTCTTCAAATATAATGTACCAATCATTTTTGTTTTCAGAATTCACTTATGCATGGTGAATCTATGGAGATGATCTTAAGTAATCTTTTATAATTGTAACGTCTAGTAACAGTGCCTGATAATACCAAGACCTATTCTATGAAGTGGTAACATTTGTATCACAAGCTTCAGATGGTGGTGGTTAGCTCCATTCCCTTTCCATTCATTTTGTACTAAGTATGAGGTTCCTTTTCCATCTTAGTGAAAACTTTCTGCGTCTTTCTAATGGTAGTTTTACAACAACTAATTATGTCACTAAACAAAGGACTAGTCCTTGTGTCAGTCTTCTTTTCATGTAGTCAGCATGCATTTGACCTTGTAAACTGCTCAGGATTTCCAGTTTGTAGCTTTGTTAGGTGATGACTTCTGTTACAGGCTATGAAAATGTAAAAGAACATCATGCAAGTGGGGATACAATTCTGTACCTTCTATCTTTTAAAAATATGTCAGCTGTAAAATTTTAAGGAGTGTCTTCAGCCCCTTAAATTGGTAAACAATGAATCCGTCCATAGCCATTTTGACAAGAATCAATCTTTTCTTCTGTTTTTCAAACAATTAAAAATAGGACAAAAGCAATACATGTTATGCAAAAGCATGTGTATACACAGAGTAGTGAAGATAAAAAGATAGTTTTGAAAGTAGTTTTCTGCAATTCTTGATATCATCTTGTTTCTGTGGGTAATGCTTCAGTCTAGAAATAAGAATAAAAACAAGTTGTATATTAAACCTGTTTCTTACACTTTGGATGGGGAAAACAATATTTATAAAGACATCATATAACTGTCTATTGTGCACTGTTGTTGAAGTTTTACAACTTCTACCCCTGCTAAATGGAAATATTTATAAGTGCATGGATGAGTGTATACGCACAGAAGGTTATGTTAGTTACAGTTCATGGTTACCTTAAATTTCAGAACAGAATGCTTGAGCTGCTCACATGAAATGCATCTAATTTATCTGTGAGTGTGTCTGCACCCAGTGTTGTGCTTTTCTAGTGCATTAAATAAATAAATATACAAAATGTTTCCACTTCCAAGAGGCACTCGATTTAGAATGGGAATAATCATATCAGGAGTCTGAACAGAATACTTCTCCAATTATCTAATGATGCCTGGTACCTTTTAGTTACCCACAAAACAACATATTACCTTTTCTCATTTACCAGTCTGCCTTTGTATGTATGTTTTTATTTATTTATTTAGTTACCACTTAATTCATTCATTCATTCAGTTTATCTATTTTCATTTCTTTACCAGGATATAGCACTGATGATGCATGGCCTATTACAGTGTCATTCCAAGTGGGATATACAACAAAGAAATTTAGGAAAAATAAGAACACATGCAAAAATAAATAAATATTGTTACACCAGCAGGTTAAAACACACATAACTCTAATTATGTAAGTACAGTATTGTGCAATCATGGGGTTATAATATATGATTAAGAGGGGGTGAGGGGAGTGCAGGGGGGATTGGCCCCCATAAAAAAAAAGCTTTCATGTGGTGTATTTGTGAGGTGAATGTTTTCAATGAAATGGCTTTTCAGTCAAATGTACATGAAATCACATGTACGTTGAGTCTTTTTAATTTCGACCATTTGTACCTTATATGTATGTGTACGTGTGTGTGTGTTCGACTGTAAAATATTATGAATCTGAATAACATTTATAATTATAATAGATCGATGCAGAATAGAAGAGTATAGAAGTGAAAATGTAGGAAATAAAAGTCATGTAGGAGGATTTTAGGTATTTATCTGAAGGGGTAACACACTCAGTAAGATTTAGTTGTATAAAAGTTGGTTATTTCATTTGTGACTTGGATATTGTTTAGTTATGCAACATGTATGAAATAAGACATTTGTATTCATATTGACAAACAGCTTTTGAAGAAGCAATCATTCATATGTTAAACAAGAAAGTACTAGACTTCTTCAGTCATGCACTGAGTCATATTTTATAAAGCTGAAATACAGAGACAGGCTATATGGCAAATAACACAGCCTAAATACAGTTTAAAGGAAAATACATTATAGGCAATGTTATTTTACAAAGTGAGTATATTCTTAAAAGGGAGTTCTAAATGGACAGAAAATATTTTTCTGAAAAAATCCAAGCCTAAATAGAGAAGACACTCAGCAGTGTAATTTCTTCTAATCAACATTGACAAGGTTAAATTTATTAATATATGGTTGCCATCTTAAATCTTCATTAAGAAGAAAACAACCAAGTACAGAGAAAAAAAATCTGTCATATTAGGTAAAAACTGTTTCTATTTATCATCATTGTAGAAAGTGCACAAAAGCTTGTACACTAATAAATGCAGGAAAGAAGTGTTCATCTCCTCATCAAATAAAAAGAAACTAAAAAACAGGCTTAAAAACAAACACATGAAAAACAGAAAATTCTTTAATCAGTACCACTCAAAATAATATGTGACAATAAATTAAAATAATGGTATCCATATAATTTGCAGAGGTGTTACTGACTGAACCAAGCCTCAGTAAACCAACTTTTGTGTTGTGATGTCTGTAGGGTATGTCAGGATTTTAAGTAAACAGCACAGGGACAGTGTAGATGTGATTAACCTCCATGAGGTCTAATTAGGGTGAACACTCCAGAAGAAAATGTGTCACATGATATGCAACTCCCTGCATCCTATTTATTAGCATTTAAAGCAATAAACCATATCTATGACTCTCCTTTTTTTAGTAAGAAAATGTATGCACCTATGTTTATTTATTTATTTCCATTTGTGGACCAGGAAAGGCTGACTGGGGCCAGAAAGACACTTTTTTCAGTACAAACTCTAGGAGAAAAGCTCCACAGATAACATGATAAAAATACAAGAGGTTATATATATATATATATATATATATATATATATATATATATATATATATACATATATATATATATATATATATATATATATATATATATATATATATATATATATATATATACAAGCATTAATGTTATATAAGTAATATGATGATTACAAACATAGAGGCAGTAGTTATTGATACATTTTCATAATGAAAGCACCATGATATAAACATTCTATGAAAAATAAAAGTATAGTTGAGGCTAAGAAAAATGTTAAGTATTGCCATTTAGTATAAGTAAAATATTTGCATATGCTTCCATCTTTAGCCTGAGGCTTGTTGCAGGAAGGGTGGGGGTTATTTTAATATCATTATATAGTGAGTGGTCAGCCTTTAAATATTAAAGGGTATCAGAAAGGTGATAATAAGAAAATATTAGAAAAGTTTAAGTGTGATAGACAGTAAAATGTATATTTAAAGTGAGCATAATAAGATGGTTAAGTTGATTGAAGAAAGTTATTTATGTGGGTGTGCATACTGTTAAGGTAGTTTGTTTAAGTTTCTTTAATGGTTTTCTTATTGTGGAAGCCTGGACAGCTTAAAATGAAAAAGTATCATAGCTACCTGGAAGATCTGTGATAGTAAGAGGGGCTTGTGGCTTCTCTTTAATTAGTGACAGAATAGAATCTGGGATGTAGGAGATAAATTGAGTTGGTATACATTTTTTATTTGTTGGGGGAAGGAACAGATGCCTGACCAGGATGGATATGTTTGTATTTATTTATTTATTTATTTATTTATTTATTTATTTATTTATTTATTTTTTGAGGACCAGAATACTTTGGGATTGTTCTGGTGTATTTTTTGAATATTAGTGTAGTAGGTCAACTGAAGATGATTGATGTTGGGGTGTATCAAACACCTCTGTTCTTGTGTGAGTAGATCCAGTCCGTGAGGAAGCTTTTATAAATTGCTCCTGGCCATTTCCAAAAGAAGGGAGAAACACAGTTGTCTGGTCCAGAAGGGAGTCACCACAATGATATTGTGGGATTAATTCTGAATCCGAAGCAGTACCCTGGATATTACTGGAAAGGGTGGAAAAGCTTACACTAATATTCCTGTTCATGAAAAAGAAAAGGCATCTGTCTTCCAGGCCTTCTTGCATGGAGTTCTGAAGCAGAATCTTGCCTGTTTATTGTTTAGAGAGGAGGCAAAGAGGTCTACTTGATGAACTCCTATCTCCTCACAGATCAAGATCCCCTGGTCTAGTTTCCAATTTTGCCTCAAAGAAGTTGATCAGGTTCAGGAGGCATGATCTACCTTTCACAAACCCGAACTTGGTGGGATCCAGAGTTTGGAGGTTACCAATGTCTTTATTTATGAGTTCCATGATGATATGACCAGGCTCATCGGGCTAATAAGGCGAAAGTTCCCTGGATCAGTGGTGGGATAACTGTTGCTGTATGCCATTCAGTGGGCACAAAGCCTGCCATGAGGCTATGATTGAACATGGTGCTTAGTTGGGGAGACAGTTCGTTCTGAAGTTTGTGTAAAACGCAGCCTGGGATGTTGTCCGGTCCCATGGATGCTGTGTTTTTGCTTTAGAGAGTGCAGCTTTTACCTGCATAGAGTAGTGATTACAGGGATTCTGCATTCTTCTTGTATAGATATGGGCCCTTTAGGGGGTGAGAGGGGGATAAAGATAGCACTGAACCTATCTAGCAGGATGTTGGCAATATCAGTTGGTTCTGTAATTTTCATGCCGTTGTGCTGTTACTCAGAGCAGATCTGGGTGTTGCCATTGAGATTCTTGACATAGCTATAGAATGATTTGTGGTTGTCCTTAGAATCAGTGGCAATTTTGTTTTCATAGCTAGCTTTGGAGGATCTTATAAGGGATCTCAGCTTCTTACTGAGGCTGACCAGGGAGTTCCTCCACTCATGGGATTTTACTCTCTTTTGCAACAGTTTCTTCCTTCTGTTTGTAGAGTTTGTTTATGGCAGGGAACCACCAGATTGTCTTCCTTTTTTTGGAGGATGGCATCTTGGTTCTGTTTGAGATCGCACGATCCATGCACTTGTGTAAGTGCTTATACGGTGCATTTATGTAGGATTCAGCTGTCATAACTGTATTGTCCATCTGCATGGGTGTCATGAAGTTCGCCACTTCTGGCTTAAGAAGCATGAAGGTGGCTTGGGAGAAATTTTTTACCATGGTTTCCTTAATGGTGGGTGGGAATGGGATGTGGATATCTAGGGTGATTAGCGTATGGTAGGATCTGACCAACGAGGAGTTGACTTCAGGTGTTGAACACCGGTCACTAATGTTGGTAATGACTAGGTCTAGGATATTGTTGCCCCTGGTGGGGGTGTGGATAAGTTGATCCAGGGCATTGGAATTTATGAATTCCAGAAAGCGTTGAGCAAAAGAGTTGGTACATGAGTAGTTTTCCTAGTTTATGGTGGGGTAGTTGAAATTGCCCATTATTAGGGTGTTTGGTTGAACCCTAATATTTTCCAGTATATCAAGAAAAGAGGGGTGGGAATCCTGGGGCATGGTGGGGAATCTGTAGCAAGCTACAATTTGGATTGCAGGTTTGCCCAGAGTTAGTTGCACTAAGATAACCTCAGATGCATTATGCTGAGCAACTAGCCTGGAGGTGTGGATATCTTTAATGAATATGGTCACACCTCTGCCTTTGGTGTTCCGGTCCAGGTTAGATGGCCGAAAAGTGTGGTATTAGTTATAGCCTGGTAATGCAGGGATGCTCTCTACAGCCTTGAACTAGGCCTCAGTCACTGCACAGATATCGATGTTCTCCATTTTAAAGAGTGCCTCGAGTGCATGCATTTTGAGATTTAGACTTCTAGCACTGAGTAGCATTACCCTCAGTTTTTGCTTGTCTGTTCCTGTTATGGTGGTGAATTTGTCATTTGAACCCTGCCTAAAAAAGGCACTATAGGGGTGGCAAGAGCCTTAGCCAGTATCCAGAATCCCAGGAGTGACAGGTGAAGGCCATCTCTGGCAAAGCATCGTGGTCTGTCAACCATGTCATCCCAGGCAGACAAATACTGGTTCCCCTTAGAATGACACCAGAAGCTTAGCCAATTGTTGAAGTCAATAATTTTTTCCTTGTACTGTGGTATCATTCTGGGCAATGGCAAGATGCTACTCAGGGCTAGGGTCATACCTGCCTGGGCTACAAGATCGGAGAGCTCTTCCATGTCTCTTTTCATGTAGTTCAGGGAGGTACATCTCAGGTCATTCACACCAACATGGACAATGACAGAGTCATATCTGTTGTGGAGTGACCTGAGTGCATGGGTTATGTGGCGGATCCTGGCACCTGACAGTAACCTTCTCCTTGTTTAGCCTGGTGAGTGGGATATCAGTGTGCCTGACTATAGAGTCATCTATGACTAGTGTGTTGAATACGTTGTTTTGCCTTATGGGTTGTGGTTGAGTGGCACACTGAGTCTGTGGGCTATGTGTCATTTGTGTTGTGTTGAGGGGTGGAGGTTGCTTGCCTTTCTGTTTTGGAGGTCTCTGTTGCTTGAGCAGATTATTATTGAGTGCCTCTGTGAATGTTTTTGTGTTCTATGTGCAGATTTTGGTGGTGTAGGTTTAGTGGGACTATGTGAGGAGTGTGGTGTGGTGCAAGTGTTTATCTTTTCCTCTTGACTGTCAATTTCAGTCTTGGTTGGAGAGAGCATTACCTCCAGTTTGGCTAGATACGTGCATCTCTCACAGGTTGTAGTGTTGGATGGTAGGAGGGGAGGGTTGCCTGTTTACATGAGGCAATTGCTACATTGCCCCAAGATGCCCAGATTCATCTGATAGACAGGAAGGAAGATTGGGAGCTGACCCTTGCATATGCCTGAATAAAAAAATATTTTCCTCTAGACAAGTGAGGAAAGTAGTACAAGAGCTGTTTTTCTCTAAGCAAGTGAAGAAAATAAGTACAAATACTTGTTTTCCTCTAGGTAATGAGGAAAACTGAGTGCTGTAGTAATTTGCAACTTATTTAGTGCTTACAACAAGTTCTGAACAAATGCTGGGCATGACTATGCAAATTCAAGTGCTAAAACTAAGAATCTGTATCTGGACTAGACTAGTTACAGGAAAGAAACAAGTAAAAATGTGAGCTTTTAAATCAGAAAGTTGAGAGAGATGGCCCAAATGGCCAATAACTACAATTTTTGGGCCAGAAACCACTCCTTATCAGGTAGATAGGTTACCTAGTGCACTCTCACTAGCAGGCTTCCCTCCAACACAGAAAGGCTTGGGGGAGCTCAGGAGCTTACATACAGGCCTGGGTATAGCAAATCTGTATCTGGACTAGATTAGTTATGGGGGGGGGGCAAGTGCAAATGCAGGCTTTTAAATCAGGAAGTTGAGAGAGATGGAAAAACTGCCCAAATGACCAATAACTACAATTTCTGGGCCAGAAACCACTCTTTATGTGGTAGATAGGCTACCTAATGTTTACCACTCCCACTGATAAGCTAGCAGGCTTCCCTCCAACACAGACAGGCTTGGGGGGCTCAGGTGTTTACAAACAGTCCAGGATACAGCAAAGGCAGGAAACAAGTTTATTTTTTGTTACAGTTAAGCAGAACACAGGAAGATTCTGGCAAAGTTTTTTTTTTGTAAAGGAAAGGGAGAAAGGAGAAGCAGAAGATAATTTAAGGTTAGCAAACTAAGTGGGCTGGCCTTCTCAACTGTTCTCTCTGTATTAGGTAGAATGAGCTAATGACACTAGACTAGGAGAAGTATCCAAGATCAAATTTACAGTAGGGGCGGGCAACTGCAAAGCCACCAAGTATAACAGCAAGACAATCCAATCTCTAACAGCCAGCAGCCAATCAGCACAATCGTGCCATAAAAGTAAAGAAAGGCTTCTGCTAATTCAAGATGGCCTGGGCATGTGCTCAGAACAACCACTGCAAAAACAAACAGGCCCAGAGACAGCAAATCTGAACTGGGACTATATTACAGCTACTAACCTACACTTTTTTAGATAGTAAACACTACAGAAATGTTTATCACAGTAGAAAACTAGCAGTGAGCCACAAAATGAAAGTTTTTAAAAAGAGAGATATTTTTCAATATGAGATATTTGGTAAGAGAGTCCAATGGTACACTAGGTACCTGGATGATATGTTCCTATTTTTTTATGGAAATATAGGGGACGCTAAAGATTTTATGGAAGTTTTATGTAACATGACATTTTTCTTGGATTTTACATTCTATTATGAGATTCAAGCAATGCCCTATTTGGATATTTAGTTAGCTAAAGATATAAATAATAGTAGGTATACTGTTAAGATTTATAGAAAGCCTACATATTCAAATGACTTCCTCCACTTCAACAGTAATCATCTCTTTTACCAGAAAAAGGCCGTAGTAAAAGGTCAACTTGTCAGGGCGGCCAGAATGACTACTCTGGATTCAGACTTTAACACAGAGTGTGATAACTTGAAAGGGATGTTTTTTTAGGAGAGGTTATCCTCCCCTTTTGTTGGATGAGATTATAGGGGAAGTTGGGAGTAAAAGAAAACTAGGACATTTTCTACCAAATTTAAACAGATGGTTAGTGTTATCTGAACAACAAATAACCACAATTAATATTCCCAGTGGGAGGAGTGAAATAATTGAAAAAATTGACTACAGATGCCCTGTTTGTAAATATATAGACGTGGCCCCCTTGGTTAATATAGGGAACATGAAATTTACCTTGGCAGGAAAATATAATTGCAACACAAAAGGGGTAATTTATTTAGCAAGATGCCAACAATGCCCAGCGTTCTAGATTGGGAAGACATAGAGGTATTTCAAGCAAAGGATTTATGAGCATCAGTATGGTATAAGTAAACAGGATAAAACAATGCTCTAGCAAGGCATATATTGGAACAGGTTGATCATTATTTTCACCATATTATTGTAGAAAAAATGGATGTTAGCCCTAGGGGGGACCATGGTCATTAAGACTTGAGGAGAGGGAGTTACTTTGGCAATTGAAGACTAATGCCTTTGCCTTCCCTGGTCTAAATGATGCTTGCTCCTTAAAAATGTGTCTTAAAATTAAAAGCTTTAATCAGATAAAAAGCTGTAGGGATGAGTTGAAGATATTTACACAAATATACATATGTTTTTTAGGTGTAGAATTTTTAGAATGCGTATTTAAATGTATATTTATACATTTTTATTCATTGTGTATATCTACTTAAATGTTTTTTAGGGGGTTGGAACTGTTCTTGGGAGTGGTTATGATGTCATAATTAACTATGGTATTTAAACTGTTAAGTAATGTATTGTGATGTCTGAAGAAGTTCCTTCATTGTGAGTGAACGAAAGCGCTAACAATAAATTGTGGAGTTGGTTTACAGATAGAAGGTGGCGTTTATTTCTGGTATTTTATTCACTTTTTTGTGGTTTTTCATCTTTTCAAAGTTTTTAAACAGATAAATAAGCAAGGAGACTGCAGAATGTTTTTAAGTGCAAACAAATCAGTTATATGATGCAGTCCTCGGAAGGAAATCTAAAAGGAGAAAGGAAGAAGATAATTGGTCAGCATTCCTGAACTGGGGAATGTTCTTATTGGTAGGTGCTAAGGTGAAGCATTTTAGGATATAAAATGTTTATCCCACCTCCTTTTTACCATTTCTAACAGTGTGTAGTATACTGAAGCTTGGGCAATGTATTTCCTCGTCTGTGGTTTATGTGTTTGAAGTTGGTTTTGGTTTGGCATGGTTGACTTGTAAGTTGCCCTTGTGTTTCAATGATGTACTTGATCATTAATTTTACTTTTAGATGTGTAGGTTGATGTAAAGTTTGGAACAGTTGCATTGCTGTCAGACCTGGATTCATCACTAGGTGTGCTAGGCAGTTACCTAGGACCCACTGGCTTGGGGGGCCCACTAGCTGGGGGAGGAGGGCCTAGTGGACAAAGTGCCACAAAACGTACATTTCTTCCTTAAGAACACACTCACTCTTTCTTATGGATGCATGCATTGTGTGTCCTTAGTAATGTCGGTACATGTGTTTTTAGTAGAATGCATGTACATTTAAACTGGAATGGAGCACGGGATTTTTCTGGTCGAATGGCAAGGTTAATGGATTTTTGCTAGGCTGTTGTCATTGAATGGGTAGGTTAATGGAGAACAACGTGTGTGTGTGTGTGTGTGTGTGTGTGTGTGTGTGTGTGTGTGTGTGTGTGTGTGTGTGTGTGTGTGTGTGTGTGTGTGTGTGTGTGTGTGTGTGTGTGTGTGTGTGTGTGTGTGTGTGAGTGCGTTGGAGTTGCGTATATTCTTGTTTTGTATATTTCTGCAGGGCAGAGATTTCATATATTGCTTAATGTTTTTTTGGACCTTGGTGCCAGATATGTGCTTCTGTCCTTGATTGTAGCTGTGTGAGCCCATGAACAGCTACCACTACTTACAGTGTTTTCAAGACAAAGGAAGGAGGGGGACTGGAAGAAGGTTCCACATCTTTCTTCCATATCACACATGCATGCAGTCAAACCTATGGGCAATTTAAAGTCCCTTGATCTACCTTATTCTTGTCCAAATCTATAACTAGCTGTAAGGAGACAAATCTACATGCAAACAACTGGGAGAGGAAATGTTATACATCTAATTATTAAATTAGAATACCACTGTGATAGCAGCAAAAAAACAAACCGCTACAACTAAAACATTTATTGGTAGAGCAAAGCTTTCAGGTACAACAACCCTTCTTCAGTGCAAGATAAAAAGCAAACCCAGTGAGTTACTTAAATACCAGTCAAATAGCAATTACTCAATAAAACACAGCCAATAAAAACAAATTTCCAATTAAACATATAAATGAACAATTAAAAACTAATTTATTAAAGGCAGAACAAAAATAACTGTTCTACCGTAAACATAACATCCTATTTTTTAGGACTGGTTTGAGTGTAATCATTTTGTTAACACCAGGTAAAACATCTGCTTGTAAAAGTGCAATCCATTCATATTCTTTCAACTCCAATTTATTATTAATATCACCTTCCCTAATTGTTTTCTGAAGCACAGTTAGCACTGTACAGGTAAAACTATGTGTTGGACCATTCTCGCTAATATGTTTGGCTAGTGTGTTTGTTAGGTTACTTCTTTTTATGTCAGATCTCTGTTCTACAATCCTATCTCTAAGCCGTCTAGTAGATTTTCCTACATAGAAGGCTGCACAGGTCCACCATATTGCAAGACAGAAAATATAACAAGTATTACATGTTGCAAAACATTTAATATGATAGATTTCACCACTACTGGGATGTGTAAATATGACATCACTGTTAATGGATGCACAACAACTGCAATTATGACAGTGGACCATTCCTTTCTTTGTTATAAGCTGGTTCATATTCGTACTTTTTAGATCTTTATAACAAAGTTTTTGTTTTAAGCTTTCACAGTTCCGACAGGAAAATCTAGCTTTTTCAGGAATAAGACCCTGTAATTCAGTACAACTTCTCAGAATACACCAATTGCTGTTAATTATATCCCTAACACCATCACGACACCTACTAAATGTAGTAAGATAGCGTAATATATTTACAGGATCCAAATCAGGTTGCATTTGATTATTAGTGCATCGTTCACTAAAGTAAGGGGGGTATCTAACATCCTTGTTCTCAAGAATTTCTTTTTTCAAAACAACCAGAAATTTCCTATCATATCTCCTTTCAGTAAATTCATCAATAACAGCATCCAGTTGTGTACATTTTTCAATGTCAGTATTAAGTTTGCAAACACGTCTATATTGACTCTTAACTATTCCCTTGAAAACATGGGGATAGTGCATACTAGTACAGTGGAGGCATTTATTTGTATGTACAGCTTTCCTATAAACAGAAGTCCAAATACTATAATTCTGTACTTCCATATCAATATCCAAGAATTGTATACAGTCAGAAGAACTATTCACAGTAAAATGCAAGAATTCAGTGCTATTATTTAGATTATTCACATATTGTTGTAATTCTTGACCTTCCCACACAAGAAAAACATTATTCACAAATCTTTTGTAAAAAGCCACCTTAGAGCTATAGACATTGGGGGCATTATATATATGTTCTAGCTCCCATCTATTCAATACAAGGTTCGCATATATATTTGCGACCGGAGTACCCATTGCAACACCAGAGACTTGATGGTAAAATTTGCTGTAAACCACAAATACGTTGTTCCTTAAGACTAGGTCCAAAAGTTCACAAATAGTTTCTATCTCCCTCCCAGGAAGTGGTGAATGTGTACACAATAGTTCACAAACAGAATCAATACCATACGACATGGGAACGACTGTAAACAATGACCTTATGTCTAACGTGACAAGCAATAACGGTTTATTATCTCTAATAGAAAAGAACTCATACAGTTGCTGTAAGAAATCACCACTGTCCTTGCTATAACTCCTCACATATTTAAGATAGTGAGCTAATGTGTGTTGGAGGTATAGGGAGATTGGTTCAGTAGACCAACCTCTACCCGATACAATTGGTCTCATGGGAGGTTGGATGGTAGATTTGTGGATCTTGGGAAGGCCATATAGTATGGGTAGCACAGGACATGGAACAGTGAAAATTTGAAATAATTCTCCACTGATATCATTCATTGCTTGTAAATCAAATATACGTATATTCATTGCACTAATAAGTTTTTAACATCTGCATTTGAGATTTCTTTAAATGCAGAACCATTTGACAGTATTGTATGCATAGCTCTCACATATAAATCCTTATCCAAAATAACAGTGGCACCACCCTTGTCGGCTTCCTTATTAATAATATCATTGTTTTACATAGTGCCTTAAGGGCTTCCCTCTCATTCATTATCAAATTAAAAAAACCTTTTGAAATGCCGTTTGTTACTATAGTATTTACATAGCTGCAATTCACCGATATTATGGAAGGCAGTTACTATAGGATGGCTGAATGGAATAAATGTGCTAGAGCATTTACCCCAGCTATTAACAGATATTGCAGAATTGCCAAACATCAATTTTAAGTTCAAATTACGACAGAATGTCCTTAAATCTGTGTCAAAGGAAAAACTTCAAAGACCAATACATGTAAGGTTCAGTTAAGGTATATTTATTTACTTGCCACAAGGAGACAAAAACATGCAAATACAAGGATTTGTCTAACTGCTAACAGGAAGTATGTTTATTCTTATACTGTTTTACAAGACATGGCCTTCTATGGCTGACGTAATCAAACACAACTTTCAGTATTGTTCTACAGCAGATGTTACTCAGATTTTCTGCTGACATGACTAGATTTGTGAGAAACTTTTGAGAAAAAAAACCTGGCCTTGGTGGGCTCTAATTCGTTTACAAGCTTCCATTGTACAGTGTTACATTTCAAGGTACTCTTCTAATTCAGATACAAGCAAATGCTGATTGCAGTTCATATTTTCAAACAGGCTTTGTCCTAATTATCTATAGATTCTACAGCTGTGAATTTTCTCACAGCAGAAATGGAACTTCTTGTCTAAGTTTCTTACAAGTAGTATTGTTCTATTCATTATTTTCCTAACATAAGCAGAAATCATCTGCTTCTCAGTAAATTTCCAAGGCACAAGCAAGATTTTAGCTAACAATACAAGGTCAGAAAGCATCTGCAGTTTGTACAGATTTATGCAGTATGAAATAGAATAAATGTGTTAACCCTTTTCAAGCTCTAAATGCACTAAGCATATTACTAATACACACATTAATACATATTTTTCTGACAATCTGTTAATGCATTTACAATGGAATACCACTGTGATATCAGAAGACAACCTGTCAAATCAAACCTTTAGAGGATTATAGCCCACATGAGAAGGACACTGACATAACTTATGGCTGTAGCATTATCACAGGTCACATCCTGATGGTGCACACAGTATGCTAGTGACACCTGACACCTGGAAATTCTTAGCATTAGCAGTCAAGAACAGTGTCAACAATGAAGACCAAGGAAATCAGTCATTCATATGACCAATGCATACATGTATGGGGTATAATACAACTGCATGCAGTCTGTGTACAGTCTTCATTTATGCTATACATGATGGGGTATAATATAACTGCATGCAGTCTATGTACAGTCCTCATTTGTGCTATGCATGCATTGGGTATAATACAACTGCATGCAGTCTGTGTACAGTCCTCATGCTATACATGCATGTGGTATAATACAACTGCATGCAGTCTGTGTACAGTCCTCATTTATGCTATACATGTATGGGGTATAATACAACTGCATGCAGTCTGTATACAGTCCTCATTTATGCTATACATGTATGGGGTATAATACAACTGCATGCGGTCTGTGTACAGTCCTCATTTATGCTATACATGATGGGGTATAATACAAGTGCATGCAGTCTGTGTACAGTCCTCATTTATGCTATACATGATGGGTTATAATACGACTGCATACAGTCTGTGTACAGTCCTCATTTATGCTATACATGATGGGGTATAATACGACTGCATGCAGTCTGTGTACAGTCCTCATTTATGCCATACATGATAGGGTAGACAGAGATCTTGGTACAAACACAGGCTTGGGACAGTTATTTGAGGTAATACAGGCAGACAACTTGCAGGATTTCCAGGTTAGTGCTACTCTCCTATTTGCTTTAGTATGTGCACTTGGTAACCCCCCCCCCAGCCACTCAGGGTGGCAGGTTGGTTAACCCATTCAGGCTCAGACTCTGTACCTTGAGCACAGGACCCTAGAGCTTGAATCCTCCACACAAACTGCCAAACTGTCATCAGTGCATTTTAAGGACTGCTGAGTTTCAGTACATTTTCAAAGAATGTTGACTTTCTGTGTATTTTGAAGGACTGTTGAGTTTCTATGCATTTTCAAAGACTGTTGACTTTCTGTGCATTTTCAAGAAATGCTTACTTTCAAGGGAAGCTAAATTTATTGTTGCTCATGATAAGTATGTTGCTTATACTCAGTCTGTTGTCAATGTGTAACTGTTTTGTTTAGAAAATGACCATCAGTATTTCTGCTACAGATTTTTCAAAACAGTGTTAGTAGCACCATAGGTAGTGTACTTGTCTTCTGTGTGGAAGGCTGTGAGTTCTACTCCCACACCATGTACTTGGAGTGCTGATATTGCAGTGCCCCCTTTAATGGGGGATTGTGTTGGAAGTATTGTACTTGTGAGTGTGTCCTCGTTTGGATGAGATGCCTAGTAACTATGAATCTGTTGCTGGTTTGACAGCCATTCACTATTGCAATATTACCAGCTTGCCAATTTTTTTTTTAATGTAATATAAGCAGTTTATTCTTCAAGGGTAGCAGGCACTGGATTTGTATATAAAGCACTGAAATACAAAGTTGTTGGCCAGCAGCAACCTCTTCATTAGTTATATATCTACTTAATGGGGAATTATTCAAATGACTCATTTCAACATAGATTTTGTATATTAATTGATACTGGTGGTTTGTAATGACAGAAGTCTGAGTGGCTTTTTTTTTTTTTTTTTGCTTGAAATGTTCTATAATGGGTAGTGTTGTCATTGTTCATTCATACATTTTGTTTCATTGCTTACCTGACAAATGCTCAAACCTACACATTTAAAACATACTATAACAAGTGGTACTGTATTTATTATACATGGAATATAATTTAATATAATCAGGATGGTACATCAAAGAACACATGCATGTATGCATGGTCTAAAAAATGTGTGCAAGGGGTCTATGGTTTGCAAGCAGTCCACAGGTACTGAGCAGATGAAGTTTGAGTTTTTCCTTAAAATGGGCTTCTCTGATTACAGATCTACACCATATACCATAACAATTTATCTATCTATATATATGAATATATATATATATATATATATATATATATATATATATATATATTTTTTTTTAATTGGAACTTTTTTAATGAGGTTTGATAAATTAAATTAGTTTACTGACTGGATGAGTTTTGACATGTAATTTGTATGAGAAGATTTATAAGGCTACACATTTTCTGTACATTTTATCAGAAGAAGTCCTTATCATATCAAAGGACAAAGCACAAACCATGTTTATGCTTCATTAAACTTTTGTGTATGATATCGTTTCTGGAGTTGGTTCGTTGCAGGCAGGCAGCACAAGTTCTGTTCATCATGAATATCAAATCTACATGTTGGTAAACTGAGTGTTTATGGGGAGGGACCAGGGAAAGAATACTGTCAAACACAGAAATGGTTATGCTGGGCCAAAAACACTGACTCTCCCCGGGATTCATGAAGCTCGGCGCAAGGCCGGTGTAAGGCTTGTGCCGGCGGTGCAGTGAATAGTCGGCGTAGCAGCGCCATATGCATAGTAATGAGTGCGCGCCGCAACCACAGACACGCGTCGTGGGACGCGTGGCGAGCCAAGTAGGATCGTCGGGCGTGGCCAAGCCGGCGGGCGATGAGCAACCTAAAGTGCTGACTTCCACAGGCCGCCCGTAATAGTAACGCACCAGCCAGGGCCCATGGAGAATGAAGCGTCGCAGACTATGCAACATAGTACCCGTCCCAACAAAGCGGAGAACCAAACATCAACCCACGAAGCCCTAAGTGTACCCGTCCAAGGAACAAAGGATACAGCGTAATACCGTGTCCGTCCGCAATGCACTGTCAGTGGGCATACCCAGTGAAGGTGTACGCAGCATGTCAGCGCGCCGCACCGACATAAAAGTAGCGACATGGGCATGGTCACCAGCAGTAGTGAGAGTACACAGCCGGGTAGCCGTGTCGATATAACAACAAGAAGGAAACAAGATACCTAAACACAGGCAAACATGTGCATAGCAACATGTACCACACCCAACAACGTGCTAACGTCGCATACACAGGACGGCGTATGTCTAAGCGTAATATCCAGAAGCAGAACTCATGCATGCAAATGTAATACACAATAGCCCCATCATAGCATGTATCCTGCACCCATGTACGACCGTGCACCCAACCCAGCTAGCAGCCTTGCGCAGCTACACACCTACACACAATGGGCATACCTGAAATGTGGTAAGAAGTATTGTCTTAGGCAGTGCCACGGGCAAATATGTACCCACATGTTAACAACCCACTCTAGGAGAAAAGCTCCACAGATAACATGATAAAAATACAAGAGGTTATATATATATATATATATATATATATATATATATATATATATATATATATATATGTATATATATATATATATATATATACATATATATATATATATATATATATATATATATATATATATATAAATATATATATATATATATATATATACAAGCATTAATGTTATATAAGTAATATGATGATTACAAACATAGAGGCAGTAGTTATTGATACATTTCATAATGAAAAGCACCATGATATAAACGTTCTATGAAAAATAAAAGTATAGTTGAGGCTAAGAAAAATGTTAAGTATTGCCATTTAGTATAAGTAAAATATTTGCATATGCTTCCATCTTTAGCCTGAGGCTTGTTGCAGGAAGGGTGGGGGTTATTTTAATATCATTATATAGTGAGTGGTCAGCCTTTAAATATTAAAGGGTATCAGAAAGGTGATAATAAGAAAATATTAGAAAAGTTTAAGTGTGATAGGCAGTAAAATGTATATTTAAAGTGAGCATAATAAGATGGTTAAGTTGATTGAAGAAAGTTATTTATGTGGGTGTGCATACTGTTAAGGTAGTTTGTTTAAGTTTCTTTAATGGTTTTCTTATTGTGGAAGCCTGGACAGCTTAAAATGAAAAAGTATCATAGCTACCTGGAAGATCTGTGATAGTAAGAGGGGCTTGTGGCTTCTCTTTAATTAGTGACAGAATAGAATCTGGGACGTAGGAGATAAATTGAGTTGGTATACATTTTTTATTTGTTGGGGGAAGGAACAGATGCCTGACCAGGATGGATATGTTTGTATTTATTTATTTATTTATTTATTTATTTATTTATTTATTTATTTCTTGAGGACCAGAATACTTTGGGATTGTTCTGGTGTATTTTTTGAATATTAGTGTAGTAGGTCAACTGAAGATGATTGATGTTGGGTTGTATCAAACACCTCTGTTCTTGTGTGAGTAGATCCAGTCCGTGAGGAAGCTTTTATAAATTGCTCCTGGCCATTTCCAAAAGAAGGGAGAAACACAGTTGTCTGGTCCAGAAGGGAGTCACCACAATGATATTGTGGGATTAATTCTGAATCCTAAGCAGTACCCTGGATATTACTGGAAAGGGTGGAAAAGCTTACACTAATATTCCTGTTCATGAAAAAGAAAAGGCATCTGTCTTCCAGGCCTTCTTGCATGGAGTTCTGAAGCAGAATCTTGCCTGTTTATTGTTTAGAGAGGAGGCAAAGAGGTCTACTTGATGAACTCCTATCTCCTCACAGATCAAGATCCCCTGGTCTAGTTTCCAATTTTGCCTCAAAGAAGTTGATCAGGTTCAGGAGGCATGATCTACCTTTCACAAACCCGAACTTGGTGGGATCCAGAGTTTGGAGGTTACCAATGTCTTTATTTATGAGTTCCATGATGATATGACCAGGCTCATCGGGCTAATAAGGCGATAGTTCCCTGGATCAGTGGTGGGATAAATGTTGCTGTATGCCATTCAGTGGGCACAAAGCCTGCCATGAGGCTATGATTGAACATGGTGCTTAGTTGGGGAGACAGTTCGTTCTGAAGTTTGTGTAAAACGCAGCCTGGGATGCTGTCCGGTCCCATGGATGCTGTGTTTTTGCTTTAGAGAGTGCAGCTTTTACCTGCATAGAGTAGTGATTACAGGGATTCTGCATTCTTCTTGTATAGATATGGGCCCTTTAGGGGGTGAGAGGGGGGTAAAGATAGCACTGAACCTATCTAGCAGGATGTTGGCAATATCAGTTGGTTCTGTAATTTTCATGCCGTTGTGCTGTTACTCAGAGCAGATCTGGGTGTTGCCATTGAGATTCTTGACATAGCTATAGAATGATTTGTGGTTGTCCTTAGAATCAGTGGCAATTTTGTTTTCATAGCTAGCTTTGGAGGATCTTATAAGGGATCTCAGCTTCTTACTGAGGCTGACCAGGGAGTTCCTCCACTCATGGGATTTTACTCTCTTTTGCAACAGTTTCTTCCTTCTGTTTGTAGAGTTTGTTTATGGCAGGGAACCACCAGATTGTCTTCCTTTTTTTGGAGGATGGCATCTTGGTTCTGTTTGAGATAGCACGATCCATGCACTTGTGTAAGTGCTTATACAGTGCATTTATGTAGGATTCAGCTGTCATAACTGTATTGTCCATCTGCATGGGTGTCATGAAGTTCGCCACTTCTGTCTTAAGAAGCATGAAGGTGGCTTGGGAGAAATTTTTTACCATGGTTTCCTTAATGGTGGGTGGGAATGGGATGTGGATATCTAGGGTGATTAGCGTATGGTAGGATCTGACCAACGAGGAGTTGACTTCAGGTGCTGGAACACGGTCACTAATGTTGGTAATGACTAGGTCTAGGATATTGTTGCCCCTGGTGGGGGTGTGGATAAGTTGATCCAGGGCATTGGAATTTATGAATTCCAGAAAGCGTTGAGCAAAAGAGTTGGTACATGAGTAGTTTTCCCAGTTAATGGTGGGGTAGTTGAAATCGCCCATTATTAGGATATTTGGTTGAACCCTAATATTTTCCAGTATATCAAGAAAAGAGGGTTGGGAATCCTGGGGCATGGTGGGGAATCTGTAGCAAGCTACAATTTGAATTGCAGGTTTGCCCAGAGTTAGTTGCACTAAGATAACCTCAGATGCATTATGCTGAGCAACTAGCCTGGAGGTGTGGATATCTTTAATGAATATGGTCACACCTCTGCCTTTGGTGTTCCGGTCCAGGTTAGATGGCGAAAAGTGTGGTATTAGTTATAGCCTGGTAATGCAGGATGCTCTCTACAGCCTTGAACTAGGCCTCAGTCACTGCACAGATATCGATGTTCTCCATTTTAAAGAGTGCCTGAGTGCACGCATTTTGAGATTTAGACTTCTAGCACTGAGTAGCATTACCCTCAGTTTTTGCTTGTCTGTTCCTGTTATGGTGGTGAATTTGTCATTTGAACCCTGCCTAAAAAAGGCACTATAGGGGTGGCAAGAGCCTTAGCCAGTATCCAGAATCCCAGGAGTGACAGGTGAAGGCCATCTCTGGCAAAGCATCGTGGTCTGTCAACCATGTCATCCCAGGCAGACAAATACTGGTTCCCCTTAGAATGACACCAGAAGCTTAGCCAATTGTTAAAGTCAATAATTTTTTCCTTGTACTGTGGTATCATTCTGGGCAATGGCAGGATGCTACTCAGGGCTAGGGTCATACCTGCCTAAGCTACAAGATCGAGAGCTCTTCCATGTCTCTTTTCATGTAGTTCAGGGAGGTACATCTCAGGTCATTCACACCAACATGGACAATGACAGAGTCATATCTGTTGTGGAGTGACCTGAGTGCATGGAGATTATGTGGCGGATCCTGGCACCTGACAGTAACCTTCTCCTTGTTTAGCCTGGTGAGTGGGATATCAGTGTGCCTGACTATAGAGTCATCTATGACTAGTGTGTTGAATACGTTGTTTTGCCTTATGGGTTGTGGTTGAGTGGCACACTGAGTCTGTGGGCTATGTGTCATTTGTGTTGTGTTGAGGGGTGGAGGTTGCTTGCCTTTCTGTTTTGGAGGTCTCTGTTGCTTGAGCAGATTATTATTGAGTGCCTCTGTGAATGTTTTTGTGTTCTATGTGCAGATTTTGGTGGTGTAGGTTTAGTGGGACTATGTGAGGAGTGTGGTGTGGTGCAAGTGTTTATCTTTTCCTCTTGACTGTCAATTTCAGTCTTGGTTGGAGAGAGCATTACCTCCAGTTTGGCTAGATACGTGCATCTCTCACAGGTTGTAGTGTTGGATGGTAGGAGGGGAGGGTTGCCTGTTTACATGAGGCAATTGCTACATTGCCCCAAGATGCCCAGATTCATCTGATAGACAGGAAGGAAGATTGGGAGCTGACCCTTGCATATGCCTGAATAAAAAAATATTTTCCTCTAGACAAGTGAGGAAAGTAGTACAAGAGCTGTTTTTCTCTAAGCAAGTGAAGAAAATAAGTACAAACACTTGTTTTCCTCTAGGTAATGAGGAAAACTGAGTGCTGTAGTAATTTGCAACTTATTTAGTGCTTACAACAAGTTCTGAACAAATGCTGGGCATGACCATGCAAATTCAAGTGCTAAAACTAAGAATCTGTATCTGGACTAGACTAGTTACAGGAAAGAAACAAGTAAAAATGTGAGCTTTTAAATCAGAAAGTTGAGAGAGATGGCCCAAATGGCCAATAACTACAATTTTTGGGCCAGAAACCACTCCTTATCAGGTAGATAGGTTACCTAGTGCACTCTCACTAGCAGGCTTCCCTCCAACACAGAAAGGCTTGGGGGAGCTCAGGAGCTTACATACAGGCCTGGGTATAGCAAATCTGTATCTGGACTAGATTAGTTATGGGGGGGGGGCAAGTGCAAATGCAGGCTTTTAAATCAGGAAGTTGAGAGAGATGGAAAAACTGCCCAAATGACCAATAACTACAATTTCTGGGCCAGAAACCACTCTTTATGTGGTAGATAGGCTACCTAATGTTTACCACTCCCACTGATAAGCTAGCAGGCTTCCCTCCAACACAGACAGGCTTGGGGGGCTCAGGTGTTTACAAACAGTCCAGGATACAGCAAAGGCAGGAAACAAGTTTATTTTTTGTTACAGTTAAGCAGAACACAGGAAGATTCTGGCAAAGTTTTTTTTTTGTAAAGGAAAGGGAGAAAGGAGAAGCAGAAGATAATTTAAGGTTAGCAAACTAAGTGGGCTGGCCTTCTCAACTGTTCTCTCTGTATTAGGTAGAATGAGCTAATGACACTAGACTAGGAGAAGTATCCAAGATCAAATTTACAGTAGGGGCGGGCAACTGCAAAGCCACCAAGTATAACAGCAAGACAATCCAATCTCTAACAGCCAGCAGCCAATCAGCACAATCGTGCCATAAAAGTAAAGAAAGGCTTCTGCTAATTCAAGATGGCCTGGGCATGTGCTCAGAACAACCACTGCAAAAACAAACAGGCCCAGAGACAGCAAATCTGAACTGGGACTATATTACAGCTACTAACCTACACTTTTTTAGATAGTAAACACTACAGAAATGTTTATCACAGTAGAAAACCAGCAGTGAGCCACAAAATGAAAGTTTTTAAAAAGAGAGATATTTTTCAATATGAGATATTTGGTAAGAGAGTCCAATGGTACACTAGGTACCTGGATGATATGTTCCTATTTTTTTATGGAAATATAGGGGACGCTAAAGATTTTATGGAAGTTTTATGTAACATGACATTTTTCTTGGATTTTACATTCTATTATGAGATTCAAGCAATGCCCTATTTGGATATTTAGTTAGCTAAAGATATAAATAATAGTAGGTATACTGTTAAGATTTATAGAAAGCCTACATATTCAAATGACTTCCTCCACTTCAACAGTAATCATCTCTTTTACCAGAAAAAGGCCAGAGTAAAGGTCAACTTGTCAGGGCTGCCAGAATGACTACTCTGGATTCAGACTTTAACACAGAGTGTGATAACTTGAAAGGGATGTTTTTAGGAGAGGTTATCCTCCCTTTGTTGGATGAGATTATAGGGAAGTTGGGAGTAAAAGAAAACTAGGACATTTTCTACCAAATTTAAACAGATGGTTAGTGTTATCTGAACAACAAATAACCACAATTAATATTCCCAGTGGGAGGAGTGAAATAATTGAAAAAATTGACTACAGATGCCCTGTTTGTAAATATATAGACGTGGCCCCCTTGGTTAATATAGGGAACATGAAATTTACCTTGGCAGGAAAATATAATTGCAACACAAAAGGGGTAATTTATTTAGCAAGATGCCAACAATGCCCAGCGTTCTAGATTGGGAAGACATAGAGGCATTTCAAGCAAAGGATTTATGAGCATCAGTATGGTATAAGTAAACAGGATAAAACAATGCTCTAGCAAGGCATATATTGGAACAGGTTGATCATTATTTTCACTATATTATTGTAGAAAAAATGGATGTTAGCCCTAGGGGGGACCATGGTCATTAAGACTTGAGGAGAGGGAGTTACTTTGGCAATTGAAGACTAATGCCTTTGCCTTCCCTGGTCTAAATGATGCTTGCTCCTTAAAAATGTTTCTTAAAATTAAAAGCTTTAATCAGATAAAAAGCTGTAGGGATGAGTTGAAGATATTTACACAAATATACATATGTTTTTAGGTGTAGAATTTTTAGAATGCGTATTTAAATGTATATTTATAAATTTTTATTCATTGTGTATATCTACTTAAATGTTTTTAGGGGGTTGGAACTGTTCTTGGGAGTGGTTATGATGTCATAATTAACTATGGTATTTAAACTGTTAAGTAATGTATTGTGATGTCTGAAGAAGTTCCTTCATTGTGAGTGAACGAAAGCGCTAACAATAAATTGTGGAGTTGGTTTACAGATAGAAGGTGGCGTTTATTTCTGGTATTTTATTCACTTTTTTGTGGTTTTTCATCTTTTCAAAGTTTTTAAACAGATAAATAAGCAAGGAGACTGCAGAATGTTTTTAAGTGCAAACAAATCAGTTATATGATGCAGTCCTCGGAAGGAAATCTAAAAGGAGAAAGGAAGAAGATAATTGGTCAGCATTCCTGAACTGGGGAATGTTCTTATTGGTAGGTGCTAAGGTGAAGCATTTTAGGATATAAAATGTTTATCCCACCTCCTTTTTACCATTTCTAACAGTGTGTAGTATACTGAAGCTTGGGCAATGTATTTCCTCGTCTGTGGTTTATGTGTTTGAAGTTGGTTTTGGTTTGGCATGGTTGACTTGTAAGTTGCCCTTGTGTTTCAATGATGTACTTGATCATTAATTTTACTTTTAGATGTGTAGGTTGATGTAAAGTTTGGAACAGTTGCATTGCTGTCAGACCTGGATTCATCACTAGGTGTGTTAGGCAGTTACCTAGGACCCACTGGCTTGGGGGGCCCACTAAGGGCCTACTGGACAAAGTGCCACAAAACGTACATTTCTTCCTTAAGAACACACTCACTCTTTCTTATGGATGCATGCATTGTGTGTCCTTAGTAATGTCGGTACATGTGTTTTTAGTAGAATGCATGTACATTTAAACTGGAATGGAGCACGGGATTTTTCTGGTCGAATGGCAAGGTTAATGGATTTTTGCTAGGCTGTTGTCATTGAATGGGTAGGTTAATGGAGAACAATGTGTGTGTGTGTGTGTGTGTGTGTGTGTGTGTGTGTGTGTGTGTGTGTGTGTGTGTGTGTGTGTGTGTGTGTGTGTGCGTTGGAGTTGCGTATATTCTTGTTTTGTATATTTCTGCAGGGCAGAGATTTCATATATTGCTTAATTTTTTTTGGACCTTGGTGCCAGATATGTGCTTCTGTCCTTGATTGTAGCTGTGTGAGCCCATGAACAGCTACCACTACTTACAGTGTTTTCAAGACAAAGGAAGGAGGGGGACTGGAAGAAGGTTCCACATCTTTCTTCCATATCACACATGCATGCAGTCAAACCTATGGGCAATTTAAAGTCCCTTGATCTACCTTATTCTTGTCCAAATCTATAACTAGCTGTAAGGAGACAAATCTACATGCAAACAACTGGGAGAGGAAATGTTATACATCTAATTATTAAATTAGAATACCACTGTGATAGCAGCAAAAAAACAAACCGCTACAACTAAAACATTTATTGGTAGAGCAAAGCTTTCAGGTACAACAACCCTTCTTCAGTGCAAGATAAAAAGCAAACCCAGTGAGTTACTTAAATACCAGTCAAATAGCAATTACTCAATAAAACACAGCCAATAAAACAAATTTCCAATTAAACATATAAATGAACAATTAAAACTAATTTATTAAAGGCAGAACAAAAATAACTGTTCTACCGTAAACATAACATCCTATTTTTTAGGACTGGTTTGAGTGTAATCATTTTGTTAACACCAGGTAAAACATCTGCTTGTAAAAGTGCAATCCATTCATATTCTTTCAACTCCAATTTATTATTAATATCACCTTCCCTAATTGTTTTCTGAAGCACAGTTAGCACTGTACAGGTAAAACTATGTGTTGGACCATTCTCACTAATATGTTTGGCTAGTGTGTTTGTTAGGTTACTTCTTTTTATGTCAGATCTCTGTTCTACAATCCTATCTCTAAGCCGTCTAGTAGATTTTCCTACATAGAAGGCTGCACAGGTCCAACATATTGCAAGATAGAAAATATAACAAGTATTACATGTTGCAAAACATTTAATATGATAGATTTCACCACTACTGGGATGTGTAAATATGACATCACTGTTAATGGATGCACAACAACTGCAATTATGACAGTGGACCATTCCTTTCTTTGTTATAAGCTGGTTCATATTAAGTACTTTTAGATCTTTATAACAAAGTTTTTGTTTTAAGCTTTCACAGTTCTGACAGGAAAATCTAGCTTTTTCAGGAATAAGACCCTGTAATTCAGTACAACTTCTCAGAATACACCAATTGCTGTTAATTATATCCCTAACACCATCACGACACCTACTAAATGTAGTAAGATAGCGTAATATATTTACAGGATCCAAATCAGGTTGCATTTGATTATTAGTGCATCGTTCACTAAAGTAAGGGGGGTATCTAACATCCTTGTTCTCAAGAATTTCTTTTTTCAAAACAACCAGAAATTTCCTATCATATCTCCTTTCAGTAAATTCATCAATAACAGCATCCAGTTGTGTACATTTTTCGATGTCAGTATTAAGTTTGCAAACATGTCTATATTGACTCTTAACTATTCCCTTGAAAACATGGGGATAGTGCATACTAGTACAGTGGAGGCATTTATTTGTATGTACAGCTTTCCTATAAACAGAAGTCCAAATACTATAATTCTGTACTTCCATATCAATATCCAAGAATTGCATACAGTTGGAAGAACTATTCACAGTAAAATGCAAGAATTCAGTGCTATTATTTAGATTATTCACATATTGTTGTAATTCTTGACCTTCCCACACAAGAAAAACATTATTCACAAATCTTTTGTAAAAAGCCACCTTAGAGCTATAGACATTGGGGGCATTATATATATGTTCTAGCTCCCATCTATTCAATACAAGGTTCGCATATATATTTGCGACCGGAGTACCCATTGCAACACCAGAGACTTGATGGTAAAATTTGCTGTAAACCACAAATACGTTGTTCCTTAAGACTAGGTCCAAAAGTTCACAAATAGTTTCTATCTCCCTCCCAGGAAGTGGTGAATGTGTACACAATAGTTCACAAACAGAATCAATACCATACGACATGGGAACGACTGTAAACAATGACCTTATGTCTAACGTGACAAGCAATAACGGTTTATTATCTCTAATAGAAAAGAACTCATACAGTTGCTGTAAGAAATCACCACTGTCCTTGCTATAACTCCTCACATATTTAAGATAGTGAGCTAATGTGTGTTGGAGGTATAGGGAGATTGGTTCAGTAGACCAACCTCTACCCGATACAATTGGTCTCATGGGAGGTTGGATGGTAGATTTGTGGATCTTGGGAAGGCCATATAGTATGGGTAGCACAGGACATGGAACAGTGAAAATTTGAAATAATTCTCCACTGATATCATTCATTGCTTGTAAATCAAATATACGTATATTCATTGCACTAATAAGTTTTTTAACATCTGCATTTGAGATTTCTTTAAATGCAGAACCATTTGACAGTATTGTATGCATAGCTCTCACATATAAATCCTTATCCAAAATAACAGTGGCACCACCCTTGTCGGCTTCCTTATTAATAATATCATTGTTTTTACATAGTGCCTTAAGGGCTTCCCTCTCATTCATTATCAAATTAAAAAAACCTTTTGAAATGCCGTTTGTTACTATAGTATTTACATAGCTGCAATTCACCGATATTATGGAAGGCAGTTACTATAGGATGGCTGAATGGAATAAATGTGCTAGAGCATTTACCCCAGCTATTAACAGATATTGCAGAATTGCCAAACATCAATTTTAAGTTCAAATTACGACAGAATGTCCTTAAATCTGTGTCAAAGGAAAAACTTCAAAGACCAATACATGTAAGGTTCAGTTAAGGTATATTTATTTACTTGCCACAAGGAGACAAAAACATGCAAATACAAGGATTTGTCTAACTGCTAACAGGAAGTATGTTTATTCTTATACTGTTTTACAAGACATGGCCTTCTATGGCTGACGTAATCAAACACAACTTTCAGTATTGTTCTACAGCAGATGTTACTCAGATTTTCTGCTGACATGACTAGATTTGTGAGAAACTTTTGAGAAAAAAAACCTGGCCTTGGTGGGCTCTAATTCGTTTACAAGCTTCCATTGTACAGTGTTACATTTCAAGGTACTCTTCTAATTCAGATACAAGCAAATGCTGATTGCAGTTCATATTTTCAAACAGGCTTTGTCCTAATTATCTATAGCTTCTACAGCTGTGAATTTTCTCACAGCAGAAATGGAACTTCTTGTCTAAGTTTCTTACAAGTAGTATTGTTCTATTCATTATTTTCCTAACATAAGCAGAAATCATCTGCTTCTCAGTAAATTTCCAAGGCACAAGCAAGATTTTAGCTAACAATACAAGGTCAGAAAACATCTGCAGTTTGTACAGATTTATGCAGTATGAAATAGAATAAATGTGTTAACCCTTTTCAAGCTCTAAATGCACTAAGCATATTACTAATACACACATTAATACATATTTTTCTGACAATCTGTTAATGCATTTACAATGGAATACCACTGTGATATCAGAAGACAACCTGTCAAATCAAACCTTTAGAGGATTATAGCCCACATGAGAAGGACACTGACCCAACTTATGGCTGTAGCATTATCACAGGTCACATCCTGATGGTGCACACAGTATGCTAGTGACACCTGACACCTGGAAATTCTTAGCATTAGCAGTCAAGAACAGTGTCAACAATGAAGACCAAGGAAATCAGTCATTCATATGACCAATGCATACATGTATGGGGTATAATACAACTGCATGCAGTCTGTGTACAGTCTTCATTTATGCTATACATGATGGGGTATAATATAACTGCATGCAGTCTGTGTACAGTCCTCATTTGTGCTATGCATGCATTGGGTATAATACAACTGCATGCAGTCTGTGTACAGTCCTCATGCTATACATGCATGTGGTATAATACAACTGCATGCAGTCTGTGTACAGTCCTCATTTATGCTATACATGTATGGGGTATAATACAACTGCATGCAGTCTGTATACAGTCCTCATTTATGCTATACATGTATGGGGTATAATACAACTGCATGCAGTCTGTGTACAGTCCTCATTTATGCTATACATGATGGGGTATAATACAAGTGCATGCAGTCTGTGTACAGTCCTCATTTATGCTATACATGATGGGTTATAATACGACTGCATACAGTCTGTGTACAGTCCTCATTTATGCTATACATGATGGGGTATAATACGACTGCATGCAGTCTGTGTACAGTCCTCATTTATGCCATACATGATGGGGTAGACAGAGATCTTACAATATGGCAGTAGAAATTATCTTGCATATAATTGCCTGAAGCTTAGCTGCAGTGTGATTGAACTCTGACCCTGGCACATGAATAGAATATTGTGGACTATAGTGATGGAAATGCCCTGTGACTGACCACGTCAGTAAGGTGGGCAAAAGCTGATTGTAAACACTATATAAACAAAGTTGCTTCCTGTATAGAGTCAGACAAAACTCTATACTTGTACTGTATAGTTTTTTGCCTCCTGGTGTACACTAGTAAAACGTTTTGAACTTGAGCTTCCTGTGTTATTGACTGTCATTTTGAAAAGCCTAATGATTTTTACAGTCTGATTTTAACAACTTATTTGACATTGTGGTCCTTCTTAGCCGGAATTCTCTTGGTAAGCTACAGGTCAGAGTGCATGGGTGGTAATAATTCTGCACAGGAGAAGTTGCCAAAATGGTTCTTCTTGAGTGAAAAGACCTCCGACTGAATTGTTGTGTGTAAAGAGGCTGTCCACTTTCTGATCTGTGGCTGAAAAGCGGAAAACTGGATCCCAAGAAGAAAACGTGCAGTCATAAACGGGAGGCTCAGGTAAGCAGAGTTTCCCTCTTTGTCTTTGTTTTAGATCAGGGACCAGGTTACAGTGTGTTGTTGTTAAGATTTGTGATAGCAGGTCGAGAACGAATTGAAGTACTGTATATTTGGTCATAGATCAGGGGAAAACAGAGCAGAGTAAACAGTCATTCTAGACACTACTGTGGATACAGGGAAGGAGATACCACGTGGTACGAGAGAAGGGTTATGTAACAGTCTTTTGTAAGACATGGGAAATCAGTGCACTAAGAGATCGCGAGATCCGCCCTTGATGGATGATGCAAAGTATATGCAATTGCAGAGAACAGATAATGTGAGATATTTTGCAAAATGGGTTAATAAATATGACTTTGATGGTATATTAGACAAAATTTCGTTAGTGAAACTTTTGAAACAGTGAAAATCTGATGCAGATGGTCAGGCAAAAAACAGCGACAGTTGGGTATTCCTCAAGCACATAGGTGGATTGAGGAAGTGAACCGAAGGGAACAGAAGACTAAAAATGCGAAAGCATTATTCTTAGACAAAGAAGATAATAATACAGTAGTAGCGATGGCCCTCCTCCACCCTCCGATACCTTATCCAGGATATGAAGCGGAGGGCAGGCTGGTCCCCCACGTTATCCTGTGGCAACAGAGGTATTACAACAACCATTTGTAAGAGAACCTATTGAAACTAGATCCCGAACACGTAAAACACCTAGGGACACTCAACTAAGAAGAGATTCACTAGAAGAGAGTGAGGAAATCTGTCAATTAATTGAAGTACCGAACCCTCAGGCAGGACAGGAAGGCCAGGACCCAACTCTCTTAGTGTATAGACCGTGGACACCGGAAGATATCCGAAAGCTACAGAGGGAATTCCCATCCAAAAATTAATCATGAAAAGTTTATACAAGATTTACAAGGTATGCGATTAAGTTACCACTTAAATGGGAAGAAGTAGAGAAGGTGATTAGACAAATTATAGGTCCAGACTGGCACATGGTTTGTGGCGTCTGGAATGCTCCTGACGCGCAACTTAAACCACTCCTACATAGTGACGCAGAATTAGACACTAGGTTGAAGGGTCTTACGGACCGAATTACTGAAAAATGGAAACCTAGAGCAGATTGGACCTGTATTAATCAGTGCATACAACAAGATAATGAAACTGTAGATGGATACTATGGTAGATTATTAGAATGTTTCAATAACCATAGTGGTATGCCTATTCCTGAAAATCAGAAAAATGATAGTTCATATGAACAACAGTTGAAAAATGCATTTTTGAAAGGTTGCATTGCCCCTATCAGTAGCTTTATTACAAAGCATATGATAGATCACCGAACGAGTAGGCTACAAGCCTTACTGGAGTATGCTAGGCATGCTGAAAGACATTTTAACAGTAAGAAGAAAAAGAAGACGAGTCTTCACAGCTGAAGACGGAGCAGAAGTCTTTGTAGTACAGTCAGGTAAAAAGGGTAAGAGAAACACTCAGGGCAATAAACGCTCTGACAGAGACTCAGAGGTGTTTGAGGAAAGAAAGAGAAAAGGTGAGTGCTTTAAGTGCGGTAAGAGGGGACATTTAGCAAGGGATTGCAGGTTGAATAAAAAACCGTCTACGGAAGGGAAGGATAGAAGTGATGAGGATTGACTATATGACAGTCACAACGTTCAACAGTCATCAGGAGAGACTAATGGGCAGGGAGAAAATGTAAACGCAGTAGAAGGAATAAAGGAAGTGGAAACAGATGTAGAAAATGAGGAAAACGAAGTCTTAGATTTAGCCTTGTTGAGCTTGGAGCTCTGTTTGGCGGACACAAAACTGGAAGTTACACTTCTGGTGGAGGGGAAGGAAGTGAGATTTTTGTGTGATTCAGGAGCATCACGAACTTTGATACACCCTTCAAAGTTACCGGAACACTCTGAATCACCTGACTACATATTAGTGAAAGCAGCAGACGGGCAGCTATACAGGGAACCACTTTCCCATGATATAGCAATAACTGACCCTGTTTCAGGTATGACCCAGAGAAGTAAAATAGTACTGTCTGCAAAATGTCCAGTAAATTTACTGGGGAGAGACCTTATGCAGCACTTTGGCATAGCAGTAGTTCCTACCATGAAGGGTATGGAGGCACAAAGGCAAATGGATACTTTTGTGGTGCGATCGGAGGGTGAAACCTATTATTGGTACAGCCAGGACCTAGTCACGACTGGTCCAGGGGCAGTAACCGAGGAACTGATGAACATAGCCATCAGTAAGGTACCCTCCCTTCACATTGATCAGCAGCATTTGTTACATTGTACTCTGTACTATTGTAGCACACCAGGGCCTGATAAGGAATATGAGCAAACATTGTGCAGACATCCTGCCAATAGACTAGTGTTACGAACCTTGTACTGGGATACTGAGGGTAATAGTGTGGTGAGTTGTTCATTACCTCAGGAATTCATGGGATTATATAAATCCAACAGGCTACTGCATGTCAGTGTAACCAAACATAAAAATGTCAGATGGGTGGACCTGGGTGAAAAAGTGACAAGATGGGAAAGGCAAACTGACTTAGAATTGTCAGAACAGGGAATACAGAAGCAAAAATTAAATTGGCTAACGCAAGCACGTCCAGCTGTACACTTACAGCAGAGTGAGGACAGCTGATTGGTGTTCTTGTTAAAAGAAGAAGAGAGAGCCTTGTGTGACATACCAAGCACTCTTTGGTCAACAGGGAAATCAGATGTAGGGCTTATTCGACAGCAGGTCCAGTAACCATTACACGAAGTCAGCATTTAGACTGCAAAAGAAACAATACCCTTTGAGGAAGGATGCAGAGCAGGGAATCAAGCCTATCATAGCGGCACTACTCAAGAAAGGGATACTGGTAGAATCTTTAGCTTCACCATGCAATACCCCTCTATTTCCTGTTAGAAAAGCAAACGGGGAATGGCGGATGGTACAGGATTTACAAGCTGTAAATGATGCAATAATACCTAGGGCACCTACGGTGCCAGACCCACACACTTTATTGAATGATTTGAAGCCGCAACAAAAGTATTTTACCGTGGTAGATATAAGCAATGCTTTCTTTTCAATACCTATACATCCAGATAGTCAGTATTGGTTTGCTTTTACATTTCAGGGTAACAGATACACCTATACTCGGCTACCGCAGGGATACTGTGAAAGTCCAACAATTTTTGCACAGGAGATGGCTAGCAACCTGGCGGGGTTTACTCCACCCGGGGGCAGTCAAGTTCTACTTTATGTGGATGACATCCTGCTTGCGGCCCCTACCCAGCAGCAATGTAGGGAAGATACAATAGCATTATTGAAATTTTAGCAGAACAGGGACATAAAGTAAACAAGCATAAATTGCAACTTTGGAGAACACAGGTCAAGTACCTGGGATATGTGGTATCCAAGGAGGGTAGAACATTAGATGAAGATAGGAAGGCAGCAATTTTACAAGCACCCAAGCCAACTACCAAGAAGGAAATGATGTCCTTCCTGGGGACGACTAACTTTTGTCGAAGCTGGATACCAAACTATGCTTTGGAATCGGCTCCATTGGCTGCTTTAATATTTAATACACCTATGGCAGCACAAGATATACTACATTGGACTCCAGTAGCAGAAACAGCTTTCTGCAGACTAAAACGATTGATAGCTTCTTCATCAGTTTTAGGGCTCCCGAATTATCATAAGAGATTTTATCAGACTGTAGATTGTAAGCAGGGATATATGACGTCATTCTTGACGCAACAGTATGGAAGTAAGCAACGCCCCATAGCTTACTACCCATCGCAGTTGGACCCAGTGGCATGGTCATTGCCACATTGTGTACAGGCAGTTGTTGCAGCTGCTATGGCAGTACAGGCTTCAGCATCAATGGTATTATTCCACCCTCTCACTTTGAGAGTGCCTCATGCAGTTGCGATAATTTAGCTGCAAGAGAAAATAGCATTCCTGTCCCCTGCTAGACATCTTTCTTGTATGACCATACTCCTGAGTCAACCTCATATGGTGATTGAACGTTGTACAACATTAAATCCATCAACGTTACTTCCGACTCCTGTGGATGGCACACCACACAGTTGCCTACAGGAAATGGAGCAAATAACTTTATCCAGACAGGATCTTACTGATATACCCTTAGATGATGCAGAGGTGACATTTTATGTGGACGGATCATGTAGAAAGGGTCCTACAGGAAAGAATCTAGTAGGTTATGCAGTAGTTACTGATATTGAGATTGTAGAAGCCCAACCCCTGCAGCATAACTTGTCTGCTCAAGCAGCAGAATTGATAGCTTTAACACGTGCTTGCACTCTAGTGAAAAACAGATGTGTGAACATATATACTGATAGTCAGTATGCTTTCTCTACAGTGCATGTTTTTGCGCAGCAGTGGAAGAATAGGGGAATGATAACATCCACTGGTAAACCGATTAATCATGCGCAATTAATCTTGAATTTATTAGATTCCATTCAGTTACCTACTAAAGTAGCTATTTGTAAATGTGCAGCTCATACAAAGCAACAGGATAAGATTTCGAAAGGTAATGCACGAGCTGATGCAGCTGCAAAACAAGCAGCCTCACACTCAGAAACTTTCTTTTTGAATGAGGAATTACAACCCTCTGAGATTTTAGATTTAGAAATGTTAAAAACAATGCAAACAATAACTACGAAAGCAGAAAAACAGAAGTGGGTAAGACGAGGAGCAATCCTTGAAGATGGACTGTACATCTCCAAAGAGAAAAAGCCAATATTACCATCTAATTTATTTAGATATGCGGCTTTGTTGAGCCATGGGCAGAGCCATGTCTCAACAGGGGGGATGGTACAGTTAGTTAACAGAATATTCCAAACATACGGATTTACGAACTACACACAAACATTTTGTGCAGTGTGTCATATTTGCAGTAAACATCATGCACAGGGAGCATTCCAACTGCGAGGAGTTTCCCTACACCACCATATCCGTTCCATACTATTTGTATGGATTTTATAGAGCTGAATAAATGTGAAGGAAAGAAATACTGTTTAGTGATTATAGATATGTTTTCAAAATGGGTAGAAGCTTTTCCAACCAGGAATCCGGATGCAGCAACAGTGGCAAAGGCCCTAGTAAAAGAAATAATTCCTAGATTTGGCATACCGGAAAGAATCTATAGTGACAATGGAACACATTTTGTCAACCAGACAATCCAGCAACCTGGGATATTCTTTGGGATTTCCTTGAAGAATCATTGCTTACCACCCACAGTCAGCAGGACTGGTGGAGAGGTACAATGGGATTTTGAAAAATAAGTTGAGGAAGTTGATGAGTGAGACTCAGAAGAATTGGATTTGCTGTCTACCTCTAGCATTGCTGAGCATGAGAACAGTTCCAAATGTAAAGGGTTTGACCCCCTTTGAAGTAGTATTTGGAAGGGCATATTATGTGCCACAGTGGAAAGCTCTCATGCCTGCAGAGCTGGAGGTCGATGGCTCATTAGCCAGTTATATGAAAAGATTGTTAACCAATAAGACTGTTTTGCAGTTAAACTCTTTTTCAGATAAAGAACAAACAAAGCCGGATGCAGTGCTGACTCCAGGATCCTGGGTGTGGTTGAAAGTTATCAAACAAAATAACTGGACGAGTCCAAAGTGGGAAGGTCCGTACCAGGTACTGTTGGCAACGCCTACTGCAGTAAAGGTTGCGGAGAGGTCGTCCTGGGTTCACCTGACCCATTGCAAACCGGTAAAGAATTATCAGTTTGATAAACATTTTGTAGCCGATATACCACAGAGACAGAATGACCAGGGGCAGAGTGTATAAAAATACAAAGCAACCCCAAAGACATTGGTTTACTGTCCTACTGATCATACACCTATTAACCATGTTTGTGGTGACTTTTCTTTTGCTGGGATTTTTCCTGCATATAACTACACAGATATAAATTATGAAACGTGATGAACTGGCCACAGATTGGCATCCAAACTTTAACACATACCTAGCCATGAAGCGTGTGTATGTAGAGACTATGAACATTTCAAATTGCTGGGTTTGTACTGCCATACCTACAGCATATGGAGGACTTTTGATGTCTGCTGTCCCCTTGGGGATAAATGAGACTTTGGAAAATCTACTTTTTGATACAGGTTCTGTGAGATCACAGGACAAAGTGGCACTGTACTTACCTGTTACACAAAAAGGAATTGTTTGTTTTATAAAAATGATACACTCCAAGTTGGTTGGAGTAATTGTAACATAACTGTGTCTTACAAATGTTATATAAAAGCCAAAGATCAGAGTATAGTTGTAGCACGAATTATGATTCGTATTTAAGCTTAATGAGAACAACGTTGAAAGATGTGCAGAAAAATCCTGAATTGTATAAACAGTTGTCTGTTATAGACAGGAAAATGTTTCATTCAGAGGTAACCCGCATCAGTACTAAAGTAGAAAATTGTTATTTTGTTTGTGGGAAAAAAGCATATAAATGGTTACCTGAGAATTGGTCCGGCAGTTGTTTTTTGGGTTATCTGGTTCCATCCATAAGACATACTGCAGAATTGCCTCTGGGTAAGATACGAAATGTAAGAGATATAGCTCGAAGAACTGGGAACTCAGTCGAGAAACCTACTAATCCAGTGGGTAAAATCGAAGCTGGTTGGAAAGATCATTCATCAGTAAGAGATAAAGAAAAATTGACTCATATGGACTTGAGTGACAGTGTTATATCCTGGGCTGGAATAATCCCAGCCTGTGGAGCAGTCAAATCAATCTGGGAACTGAGGAAGTTGTCAAAACCTCTCGAAGTAATGAGCAATGCGACTTTTTCCGCTCTCGAACTTGTGACTGATGAACTGAATGCAATGAGAACTGTTGTGCTACAAAATCGAATGGCTCTTGACTTCACCCTGGCGGCGAGAGGTGGTACGTGCGCGCTTATCAAAGAAGAATGCTGTGCGTACATACCAGATAATAAGCACGAGATCAACGACCACCTAGAGGTAATACAGCAGGTATCAGCCATGGCGGAACCAGGCCCAAACCCACTGATGAACTTTTTCCAGAATCTATTTGGTGGATGGGGTTCAATCCTAATGAATATCTTGATTGCCATTTGTGTTGTTTTGCTCATAATGGGAGCATGTGTCTGTTGCGGGATACCTTGTATGAAAAGATTAGTTAGGGACTTTGTTGACGTATCTGTAACCGAGACTATGTATCAAGACCTGGAGTTGAATCTGTTAATACCAAATGAAATTCTTTCTGAAATGTAAAACAAATGACTTGCCTAGTTAAAAGTTCCAGAGAGGAAGAGGCTAGGGAATGAAATAATGTTGTTTATGTTTCTGGATAGAATAAAAGCATTAAAAGGAGGGAGAATGTTAGAAAAATATATATCTAAACATATATGAAGTGCTAGTTTAGAAGCAAATAGTATATAATGCATTTTATTCTATTTTACAATATGGCAGTAGAAATGATCTTGCATGTAATTGCCTGAAGCTTAGCTGCAGTGTGATTGAACTCTGACCCTGGCAGTAACCAGTTCAGCAGGCTTATGTCTTTCAGCATTAATTATCTGCTGGGTTAGAGAAAAATAAATGTATGTACATGTATATCTTTCTTCCTTCCACTGAATAGGATGGCCTTGTGAGCTCTATCGAAGATAGAGTACAGCTGCTTACCAGAGGGACAAAGGAACGTATTAAGAAATTAACTGACTATTGTATTCGAACAGGCCTGGAACCTTGAAAGAGCAACATTTACAGAAGGACATTGTAATTGACCAGGTGCCTTGCAAGGCTGTGTTATTCTCATGGGAAAACCTTTAAAAAGCATTAACTCAGCACCTTCTTATGAATAGAATATTGTGGACTATAGTGATGTAAATGCCCTGTGACTGACCACGTGAGTAAGGTGGGCAAAAGCTGATTGTAAACACTATATAAACAAAGTTGCTTCCTGTATAGAGTCAGACAAAACTCTATACTTGTACTGTATAGTTTTTTGCCTCCTGGTGTACACTAGTAAAACGTTTTGAACTTGAGCTTCCTGTGTTATTGACTGTCATTTTGAAAAGCCTAATGATTTTTACAGACTGATTTTAACAACTTATTTGACAGATGTGTATGTCATAGCATGGGAATAGGCCAAGCCAACCACCATAATAGCCATGTGTACCACATACAAACAGCCAGTAACACGCAGTAGTAATGCATGAAGGCATACACGACTGTGGGAATAGCACAGGACATATGGCACGTGCCAAGTGTAGATGCATGACACAAAAGTCCAGGATGGGGCCCCCTGCAAAGAGGAACATGTGCCAACCCCACCTCCCACAGATGTACCGGCAGTGAAAACACATGCCAAACACACCAACACTACCGTCTATCCCACGACTGCAATGGAGGCTGGTCAAAGACCACCTTGACGCGCGCACAAACAGGGACACGTGTAACCGTTGCCTTAACACCCCCCCCCCGTAGGCCGAAGAATAATAGAATGGACATATGCATGTAATGCTGTGAAGGATGTGTGGTAGTCCTCAGTATCACAGAGGTAGGGACACAGATACACTGTAATCAACCGTGACGTATGTGCACTGTAGACAGCATACCTGCAGGTAATACAGAGGTCAATCATGTGCCACAGAAATATACACATGTGAAAGAGGATAGGGGATAGACAAGTGTGAATGGGACAAACTATGAACATAGGTTCATAGGTCCATAGGTACAGAGTAGGCTATCTACCCAAGGGCAGCCATAACCCTAGGCCATAGCTAGGATTCCTTTGCCAACCCTCCGGTCCAGAGATAAAATGCCTATTATATTGCTGTACCTCTGTCAAGCAGTGACAATGATGTAATCCCTGGGGTATATCTGCAATCCCCATCCAATGGACAAGATCCCCCTCGAACAAGGCTAGCAAGGTTCTCTGCCCCACATGTACTGTGATGTAGATCCACAGCATAGTGAATGTCTGGGTGACGTATGTGTCACTCCAACACATCCTATTAATGACCGTGTCAAGGTTCACGTCACCTGCCCTTGTGGTTCCGAGGGAAGTACATCCAGTAGGTGAAGCATAGTCATCAAATATGGGTCGACCTGGCCTCGTATGTCAGGCAGAGGTCAACACCGAACAAGAGGTATGTGACTGAATGGAGCAGGAGTCCTAACAGTGGGGCAGCATAACACAAATCCCTGACACCCTGCATCTGTCTGACGATTAACCTATGGGGCCTTCCCAGCTGCTGTAGGTGTCGGGTCAGATACCCTCCGAATGGTGCAATGTACTCAATCATAAGTGTAACATGTAATGAGTACAAGGAGACGATGACCTACCCTGATCTAGATGTGAATCCCTACACGATCATGTGGGCAATGTAGAAGTTCTAACGAACCACGATAGCAACGTGTGTGTCGAACGAATGGTGACCGACAACCTGGGTCACCAGATCCCTGGTAATTACCCCCGTGCTCAGTGGACTGCCACCCATATGCCGGACAGGGGTGACCTCGTTCTTCACGACGGGTATGACTATGCATTACCTGGCATTTAGCTGTAGGCCATGTCCCTGACAGCAGATATCCATATCTGGGAGGCCCCTTTGAAGGATATCTGTGTCAGATGTCCGTCCCACTATGGCACCCGGTTCGCAGTCATCTACAAACAATGTCAGCCATAACACCCCTGTGTGTGCTTGTACTGTGGAAATGTAGATGTAGAAAAAGAGTGGACCCAGGGCAGAGCCCCATGGGACACCGCCTGTGACAGGCAGTAAGTCCGACATGCTGCCAGCAACTATGACCGCGTGGGTCATGTCACCTAGCCAGTTTGCAACCCATCCTGCGATGTACGTGTTCACATCCAAGCCGATGGGTTTATCAATGATACCCGAGGGGGGTATTGTGTTGAAGGCCTTTGCCAGGTCGAGGTAGGCTGTATGGACTGCAAGACCCCCATTAATGGCCTCGGTGACTGTCCCTAAAACGTCAACCAGGATTTAAACGCATGAACTGCCCCTGACCAAGCCAAACTGGGTTGGATGCAAAGTATGCAGGTCCCCTATGTCGTCATCTACGGGCCGCAGTATGATCCCTCCCCATGTCTTTGCAGATAAGTCTTCTCATGGTAATGGGACAGTAATAACCAGGGTCAGTGGAGGCACTGGCCCTGTGAAGTGGGACTACAGTCGCCGTGCGACACAACTTGGGTACGTTACCCGAGGTGAGGCTAAGAATAAACAGCTGTCCAAACTGTGGGTCTAATTCCTCAATGAGATCACGAAGTACACAGTCGGGACACCAGCTGGTCCCATGGATGCTGTGTTCACTACCCTGGAGAGAGCATGTCCCACCCGTGCATTACAGAACATTAGGGGACCACAAACCGCTGGTACAGACATCTCTCCATGTGGGGGGGAGGGGGTGGAGATGTCTTCACTGAACCTGCCAGCCCGTATGTTGGCAATGTGTGTATGTTCAGTAAACTCCACATCATTGTGAACCCAGTCAGAGCAGATGTGTGAGTTACCTCCCAGGTGTCCAGCATAGCAAATGAAGGCTGTATGATTGTCTGCCGAGTCCTTGGAGATATATCTGTGGAACCTGCCCCGGACTATGTCATGACAGCCTGTAGCTCTTCACATATAATGAGCAAGGGTGTCATACCTCACAAGGTGTCTGCTCTGCCTTGTAGTAGCCACCTCCTCTCGTTGTACAGCTTGTGTATGGCTGGGGTACACCACACTGGATGCTTGGCATTGGTACAATGAACCACAGTTGGGTAAGGGAATGCCTGATCCATGCAGTCCTGTAGGTACCGGTAGAAGGCATATGTAAGTGATGCAGTGGCTTGAGTACTGTTCACCACTGGCTCAGGGTCCTTAAAGGAGACCACAGTACTGTTCAGAAATGTGAATTCGGCCTTTGAGAAAGCCATGTGTATGGTAACCGGCAACACCCACAGCAACGTATGTCAATAGCAGAAGCCATTGTCCAAATAACATAGATTAACGTCGGTATTACAATTTGTATTATTATACATGTATTGACACGTGTCTGCTAATTACACTTGCAAATGGCCGGTAAGACCGGGCCAAAGTGCTCGTGATTTACCTGGTATGGTGGTGTCATTCCAACAATAAAGTGGCAATACTTCCCTACTGGGACCTCTGGGGATTAATTAAAGCGGTTGTTAACCTGCATCATTGGATGTACACCATTTGGCTCCGGTTTTGGAAAACATGGTTTCCGTAGCACTACACACTATGGGTAGTCAAGCAGACATCCGCGATTGGTGAACACACAGCAGCAGTCAAAACCACTGGCCACATGGACACAGTCCGACAAGCTCTACACTTTACATATGCACATTGGTGTCCATTGTAGGACCCAAAAATTGTCCCGTACGGAATACCTGCCAGCCTTCATCGTCCAACCAGGAGAAGCGATAGTCGTGACCACGGCACAGCTAGACATATGCACCACCAGCGTGTTCAATGTTGATGACAACTGTCCATGAAATGCAGCACATATGCACAGAAATCCCCAGAGTTCCGAGTCCATAGAAGTGCGTCCACATCCCAGTCCCGCAAACATGAAGGATGTGTAATGGGTACTGTCGAGTGTTGCAGCCAAGGGATCCTGGGTATGTAGAAACAGGGCTCGGTGTGGTTTGGCAGATAATCCGGTGTCCCGCCCCATGGGAGGGATGTGGGCGTAGCACCTGCCTTACTTCCCACTAATAATGCAAAGCATCCACCGGAGAATGCTAAATGCAGGTGTGAAATGTGTACAGCCCTATACCGGTGTCCAGTAGGCAATTCTCATGGATGGACAAGCGTACGACTAAGATGGCACCCATAACTGCAAACCCGGTGGAATTACACAGCCGCAGTAAGGCATAACACAGGAAATACACATAGGGACTACAGTTGACATTCCCCATACAAAGTTGGACCGTGTGAACACCGCGCATACAGCACTCAATCTGCCAGCAACAAAATGGGGAGCACTCGCTACCATACTGCGGAACAGATGGGCAACCTGTGGAACACATACTAATGGCACACCAACAACGTCAACTAGGATATGTAAACTATGGCGTTCCCACCTATAAAGAAAACATGCTTCAATGAATACATAGGGGATCAACATGTTCTGGTGGTGTTATGTTGAAAAGACAGTGACGGATATTCCCTATTGGGACGTCTGAGGTTTATCTAAAGCAGTTGCTAACCTGCATCTGTGGATGTACACCATTTGTTCACAGTTCTAAAACACCTGGTTTACGTAGCACCACGTAGAATGGGTAGTCAAACAGACATCCGCGATTGGGGATCATACAGCAGCAGTCAAACCCACTGGCCAGATGGACACAGTCCAACAGGTTCTACACTTTACATATGCACATTGGTGTCCATTGTAGGACCCAAAAATTAACCCTATGCAATATAAACGTGATGGAGGAAGCGATGCTGAAGGCGTAACAGCCATGACTATGGCACAGTTAGACATATGCACCACCAGCGTGTTTAAGGTTGATGACAGGTGTCCATGAAATGCAGAACATATGAGCAGAATTACCCATATGGCCGTGTCCATAGATGTGCGTCCACATCTCAGTCCCGCACACATGAAGAATGTATAATGGGTACCCTCGAGGGTTGCAGCCATGGGATCCTGGGTATGCAGAAACGGGGCTCGGTGTTGTTTGGCAGATAATACGTTGTCCCGCACCGTGGGAGGGATGTGGGAGTAGCACGTGCCTTACTCCCCACTGATTGTGCAAAGCATCTACCGGCTAGTGCTAAATGCAGGTGTGAAATGTGTACTGCTCCATACCAGTGTCCAGTAGGCAATCACTAGGGATGGACAAGCGTAGGACCAAGATGGCACCCATAACTGCAAACCTGGTGGAACCACACAGCTGCAGTGAGGCATAACACAGGAAATACAGATAGGGACTACAGTAGACACTCCCCATACATAGCCAGACCACTGTGTGAATACCAGCGTACACAGCACTCAATCTGCCAGCACCAAAATGGGGATCACACGCTTTCATACCGCGGAACAAATGGGTGACCTGTGGAACACATACCAATGGCACAATATCAATGTCAACTAGGAAAGCCATACGCTGGTCAAACTATGGCGTTCCCACCAATGAAGAACATCCTTCAGTGAATTAATAGGATTAATGTCAATTGACCATGGAATACACCTAATCAACATCAAAGACCCGCTGGCACCTTATGGCACACAAACTAAGTCACACATAGGTAGATGAAACAGTCAACGTAGAATTTCGTCCACGACAGATCATATATGGTATACAAAGGTTACTTCATAGACATGTAAGCGCTTTCACCGTGAGGTTCGTGAGACTTACACATAACATAGAAGCATCCAGGCTTTAAATATCCCCCCTTACACTTCCATTTGTTACTTTCTATGCAAACAATGAACATGTAACCACAGCATAGAAAGCACAGACGCAATGTTAACCACACACACATATGTTAACATCTCAGAAAGCATCCTATTAACACATGTATTATATGGTATTGTACTATGCCAAATACTCATCAATCAAAGATCTAACAATATATATGGAAGATATGCATAGCATATCACTGTAATACAGCGGTACAGAACTGAAAGAGTGGCCAAATGTGTGTTAGCTCTACATCTGTACCTAAACTACATTCCTGTTACGGGGGTTTGATCCACCTGCTTCTCAAAAGAGGCCTCATCAGTGTTCCGTCGGTCAGCCCTGGTGTGTGGCCAACCCTCCACCTACTAATCCATCTAAATCCGCATTCTATACCATAGCTGATGAGGTCCCCCCTCTGGTATTATAACCTAGACGTCGTAAAACACCGAATGTAGACGTATGCCTTGTGATGTGCTCATAGCCGGCCGTAGGCATACGCCAATCCTGCGGCTGCCCAGGGCACCGCACTAGTAGGGCCACCTGTCTAGTAGGTGTGTCATGTAGGTATACCAAGATGGGGGCACCATGTGTTGCGGTAGTGGGCGCCATGGAGCCCTACAGCCTAGGGCAGCAGTCGATCTAAGGCCGCTGCCGTAGGAGGGGTAGTACGGTCTGCAGGTATGTGCAGATGTGCACATGAAACAGCGGTCCACAAGGATTACCCATAGTGGCGACACCTGCACAAATGGCTATAGCGACACACACACTCGGCCATGCATACAGCACAGGCAGACATACACACACCATAAATAGGCAAGTACACGCAAGGTGTATGGCGAGTACGGGTACAGTGTCAGGACAGCAAGGATAGCTGTCTGCCACGATATCCAGCAGATGTCTTTAGGGTGTTCTGGAATACAGACGGTGCATGGACAATGAGTGGATATGCAACGTACCACAGTTCTATGTGTCAGCTGTGCAAATATGAGATACATGGGAAAGACAGCTGTCCATGCAAGAGCAGCACTACGGGCACAACATAGGTACGTAGATATACAATGACAGAGATACAGACGGACACATGTGGCAGGCCCGTGAGTGTAATGTACACAGCACCACCCCACCACACTATAGCAGGGTGCACATGGAGAACACGCTACGGAGGTCGCCAACCACAGCAGGCACACAAGCAGTACACGAGCTGCGTCTCACCATCCACAAACACAGGGATGGCGGCAGGATATGAGTGTTCTGCGGAAACCTCAAAGCCATATCCTATGAACCTATGCAGGTGGGATCAAGGACACACACACGCATGTCGCAGGCACGGTGATTTAGCACCCCCCTACATACCCAACCCCGCAAAAGTATGACACAGGTATGGAATGCTCGTGGACCACCGAACACACCACCGTCAGTGGCACATGTACAGGTGGGTGACAACATCCGTAAAGGAATGGCCGCTGACAGCCAAGGTATGTGTTGCGAAGTGTCTAAAAGCATGTTCATCTGCAGAGGCAGCTGGAAACACACACACACACACACACACACACACAGGGAAGGGCCGAGAGCCGAACCTATGCCTACCTACATGAACTCACTACAGCATGAAGCATTTACAGAACGTGCTACCGAGATTATTGAGCACAACGCTGTCAGAGGCATACTTCTAGGCGGGTGACATCACCCGTAAGAGAATAGCTGGCAATAGCCAAGGTATGTGTTGCGAAGCGTCTAAAAGCATGTTCATCTGCAGAGGCAGCTGGAAACACACACACACACACACACACACAGGGAAGGGCTGAGAGTCGAACCTATGCCTACCTACATGAACTCACTACAGCATGAAGCATTTACAGAATGCGCTACCGAGATTACTGAGCACAAAGCTGTCAGAGGCATACTTCTAGGTGGGTGACATCACCCGTAAGAGAATAGCTGGCAATAGCCAAGGTATGTGTTGCGAAGCATCTAAAAGCATGTTCCTCTGCAGAGGCAGCTGGAAACACACACACACACACACACACACACACACACACACACACACACACAAGGGCCGAGAGTCGAACCTACGCCTACCTACATGAACTCACTACAGCATGAAGCATTTACAGAACATGCTACCGAGATTACTGAGCACAACGCTGTCAGAGGCATACTTCTAGGTGGGTGACATCACCCGTAAGAGAATAGCTGGCAATAGCCAAGGTATGTGTTGCGAAGCGTCTAAAAGCATGTTCATCTGCAGAGGCAGCTGGAAACACACACACACACACACACACACACACACACACACAGGGAAGGGCCGAGTCGAACCTACGCCTACCTACATGAACTCACTACAGAATGAAGCATTTACAGAACGCTACCGAGATTACTGAGCACAACGCTGTCAGAGGCATACTTCTAGGCGGGTGACATCACCCGTAAGAGAATAGCTGGCAATAGCCAAGGTATGTGTTGCAAAGCGTCTAAAGCATGTTCATCTGCAGAGGCAGCTGGAAACACACACACACACACAGGGAAGGGCCGAGAGTCGAACCTACGCCTACCTACATGAACTCACTACAGCATGAAGCATTTACAGAACGCTACCGAGATTACTGAGCACAACGCTGTCAGAGGCATACTTCTAGGCGGTGACATCACCCGTAAGAGAATAGCTGGCAATAGCCAAGGTATGTGTTCGGCGCCTAAAGCATGTACATCTGCAGAGGCAGCTGGAAACACACACACACACACACACACACACACACACAGGGAAGGGCTGAGAGCCGAACCTACGCCTACCTACATGAACTCACTACAACATGAAGCATTTACAGAACGCGCTACCGAGATTACTGAGCACAACGCTGTCAGAGGCATACTTCTAGGCGGGTGACATCACCCGTAAGAGAATAGCTGGCAATAGCCAAGGTATGTGTTGCGAAGCGTCTAAAAGCATGTTCATCTGCAGAGGCAGATGGAAACACACACACACACACACACACACACAGGGAAGGGCCGAGAGTCGAACCTACGCCTACCTACATGAACTCACTACAGCATGAAACATTTACAGAACGCTACCGGGATTACTGAGCACAGCACTGTCAGGAGGCATACCCCTAGGTGGGTGGTATCATCTGCAGAGGCAATGCGGCCGATAGGGAATGAAGACAGAGTGCGCAGTCACACAGCCTGTTACCATCCCAAGGTGGCTGTACAGTAACACGGTAGTGCTGCAGTCGGGAATACCAAATAACTATGGTGCAGTACATCACGACATGAATACGGGATGCACCACATGACAATATACCCTATGAGAGGGCATCCGGTGCAGGATGTAGGCAGCCAATGTGGCATGACAGCCACATATGAGTCACCTGGATGGTCACCATGGCTATGCAGGATGTCATTGGCCATGGCTACACGCCTAGTAGCAGACATCGGTGCCGACTGTCATGTGTACCCCCGACAGGTGTACTGGCCATGCCTCTCACACCTAGCGGTTGCAAAGGGGAGACAGACATGCTCACGGGTATCAACGCAGTCGGGCGGTGTGCACTGTACTGTGTGTCCATCTACACAGCTGCTTACTGGGCATGCTCAGACACTTAGACTCGGCACAGAGCAGACATGCATACACATGGGGCGACGGCATGGGAGGCAGACTGTGGACCGTCGTGTGTGTCCAGCCACACAACAGCAACCCGGCCATGCCACAGACGTGGCAGTTAAGGCGAAACAGGCATGCACCAGGGGTATCAATGCAGTCGGGCGTGTGCACTGTACTGTGTGTCCATCTACACAGCTGCTTACTGGGCATGCTCAGACACTTAGAATCGGCACAGTGCAGACATCCATACACATGGGGCAACGGCATGGGAGGCAGACTGTGGACCGTCGTGTGTCCAGCCACACAACAGCAACCCGCCATGCCACAGGCGTGGCAGTTGCGGGGAAACAGGCATGCACCCGTGGTATCAATGCAGTCGGGCGGTGTGCACTGTACTGTGTGTCCATCTACACAGCTGCTTACTGGGCATGCTCAGACACTTAGACTCGGCACAGAGCAGACATGCATACACATGCGGCGGCATGGGAGGCAGACTGTGGACCATCGTGTGTGTCCAGCCACACAACAGCAACCCGCCATGCCACAGGCGTGGCAGTTGCGGGGAAACAGGCATGCACCGGGTATCAATGCAGTCGGGCGGTGCACTGTACTGTGTGTCCATCTACACAGCTGCTTAATGGGCATGCTCAGACACTTAGAATCGGCACAGAGCAGACATGCATACACATCGGGCGACGGCATGGGAGGCAGACTGTGGACCGTCGTGTGTCCAGCCACACAACAGCAATCCGCCATGCCACAGGCGTGGCAGTTGCTTGAAGGAAACAGGCATGCACCGGGTATCAATGCAGTCGGGCGCGGTGTGCACTGTACTGTGTGTCCATCTACACAGCTGCTTAATGGGCATGCTCAGACACTTAGAATCGGCACAGAGCAGACATGCATACACATGGGGCGACAGCATGGGAGGCAGACTGTGGACCGTCGTGTGTGTCCAGCCACACAACAGTGACCCGGCCATGCTCACACACGTAGTATGTGCTACGTGCCGTCCGGCATGCAGACGGAGTGCACACACCGCAAGTCACGGACAGGTAAACCCGTACACACGCGCAGGGTGGACACACATGCAGTCACACGTACACACACAGATGACAGCACAGGTGCCATGGGTGCAGGCTGAACATGTACACACTGAAGTGAACACTGTAGCTGCTATGCCAGCACCTTGTTATCGGTGCAGCAGTATGCCTCATGGTCCAGAAACTGCATGTGACATATGTCCAGAAGACTATGTGGCGGTGTACGTCCATCATGCAGAGTACACATGTACTATCAATGATCCCACAGGTGTGATGTAGTCCACCCGTACCGGTATACACGGACAGGCGTGATCCACACATGCCACGGGCCTGACACAGGTATGACACATGACTGCAGCTGTACCACAGTGAAACAATGTCCGGATATGTCACATATGTGGTTTCCAGGCTGTGTGCATGGACTGCACGCAGGACACATACGAGGCCTGTGATGGACCACATGCATGACACAGGCGTACGCGGTAATACACACACGAAGGGAAGGCGGACACATGTCTGTGGTATGCACCCCCTACAGGGTGTGGCGGTGTTCACAGGGACACATACCCTTGTACAGTTTGCCTGTGACAGCTGTGATACCAAACCACAGTCCATGTTCCATGCATGTTGACACACATGTCACAACATAGCAATGCATACACACATGGCAACAGGGGATACATGTGACACGTGTACTGTGCACGGTGCAGCCATGCAGGGGCGGTGTCTGGTGTCCGTAAGACAGTTGCAACCCCCTACCACATGCATACCCATCATGGGGGCCGTCATATGGTGGCATAGTAACAGCACGCATGGCAGTCTGTGTGTACACCATTCGTTTAAACACCTGTCCACATGCATGTGTGCAGGTGCTGGTCACAGGTGTGTCACACACCGTCCTACCCTGACATGTGCATACAGTCCGCTATGTCGCCTTTACATGACAGCGCTGCCATGATGCATACCCATCGGCCATGCGGGTTCGACCATATGTCACATTGCCACTGTAACCCCTACCACCACCCAAGTGCAGATATTGGCACAGCTGCCGGATACAGTGGTAGTACGCAGGATGCACCACACCGCTGTACGCCTGCACAAACACATGTAGCGGGTGTGGCATTCCTAGCACCAACATGTGTGCAGGAATGTGTGCCCATGTATGCCACAGATTGGGGGAACTATGTACCACGTGCCACACATCACTGTACACCATGGTAGAACTCTGTACCTACCTCAGTGTGGGGTGCACCGATGTGGATGGTGTGGTACATGCAACACATCATCCCTCCGTGTAGACATGTGTGGCCACCACCATGTCAGTGTGTCGACATGTGTGTATGTCTGCTGCCTGTTGAGAGGGTGTATGCAGATATCGTGTTGTGACTGGACACTGACCACACAGGGTGACCATCCCGTAGTGGTGCTGCATTGTACAGCCCTGTCATTCCCACACCTGTGAGCCTTACTGGCCACCTGTGCAAGACCACCCCCTGTGACATGGCACATCGCTGCATTGTCTTGTGAGGGTGCCGACCACACAGACAGGTGTCCCCATCTGCACACAATGGTGTGTGTGCCATAGAGGTGTACGCCCTGCGAATGCAGGAATATTCCTATACTGGTACAGCATCCGACTGTCGAACACTGTGCACCACAGCTGACATGTGACACCTGCAGTCAGTAGCCAGCACACTGCGTACGACACCTGCAGAATGTCACCATACCTGTACTGTGTCATGCCATGTATGTGATGTCTCTGTCCACCGTAGCCTGTGGCACCGACCACAGGCATCAGGTGCAGTATATGTGTGGACATGTGCATCATGTACCGTGTAAGCAACGTTACACTGTATCCTGCTCCGTGCTCCGCAGGTCTATGTGTATGACCTCTCTTCTTGCAATCCCGACTGTCTGTTCTCTACATCACAAAAGCATTGCACCTGCTCCCATAGTATTCCCACATAGATAAAGTAGATGTATACTAAATGGAGTACTACACTGTCCTAGAATCCCCTTGTGTGCCCAATTCCCTATAGGTGCCTTCTGACCTGGCTACACAGCAGATGCATTCACATCCTCTGGCATGTCGACGGGTCAATTGCTAGCGACCTCTCCTGTTCAGATGGTGAATCTGGGCGTCCTGGCCACTGTTACAGGTGCCTCATGGACACGGACAAGCCACACCTCCCCCAATGACCATAATACATGTGACAGACTCAACTATATAGCCAGACAGGGGGCTGTGCTCTCTCCAACCATGACCGGCAAGACCACGCGGGAGGGGAAGGACACAATGCACACCACATACCCAGTGTCACATGTGACTATCGCAAATGCTAATCAAACACATGAACACACTACGACATACCTGGGGCACTGTAGGACATGTCGCGAACCTAACGAGCCCTCTGAAGCAGACACACAAGCTACTGCCTCCACAAGACATAGGACATGCAACACATAGTTCTCAACGTCAGTGTGCTAACCCGGCAGAGACCCAAAGGCGACACACACACTGCCAGACACACCTGTAATGGGTGACGCCACTGCCAGACACACCGACGTCCCACACACCATACTGAACAAGGGAATGATCACAGTAGGCTGCCTGCCGGGCGCTGGAATACGCCACATAACACACGCACTCAGGTCACTCCGCAGCATGTGCAGGTATGACGCGGTCATTGCCCATGCTGGTGTCTACGTCTGGTGGCATACCACCCTGGGATACATTACAGGACACATAGAGGGCCACTCAGATTGTGTAGCCCAGGCCGGCATGTCCCTGACCCTGGGCAGTATCCCACCCTCATCGAGTATGATGCCACTACACTGGCTCAATGTGGTCACCCTTGATAATGTCCTGGTTACCAGTGTCAGTCTGAGGGGATCCGGATTCCATTTACTTGGGATGACATGCTTGGCACGCCACGCCCCTTCGCATGGTATGGCTGGCAGCTGTCGCCCCTGGTCTACAAGGGTTTGGCAAAGGCACCTGCCACCCCCACAGTGCTCACCGCAGGCATGGCTGGAATGATAAACCTACCACCCCACACTACAAGCCTGGAGAACACACAGGATAATGCAGCTCACTGCCAGTGGTCTACAGCCAAGCTGCACACCCTCAAATGCCCTCCTCAGTATGGAGGACATCGATGTCAGTGCAGTGACTGAAACATTGGTCATGGCTGCTGAGAGCACCCCAGCACTGTAGGGTCATACCCTATATCACGCGTTCAGGACCATTACCCGGACATAACACTGAAGGAGGTGGAGTCCCCATTTCTATGACGGATACACACACCTCCATGTTGGCAGAGATGCACATAGCACCGGGGAATATCCAGGTGCAATTAACCATGGTTAGGACTGCCCTACAGTTTGTTGCATGCTACAGACCACCCTCCCAAACCCAGGATACCTGCACAGCCGTCCTGAGGACACTGGTGAGTGTGCATGCTCTCACAACACCGTCGTATTGGGTGACATCAACCACCCATACATAGACCGAGAACATTACCCAAGACACAACACCCTTCGCCACAGGTCCCAGGTGTTCATACACCTGACTGCTGTGGAACACCCATGCACCATACCCACTAGGGGGCGTATACCAGTTCTGATCATCACACATGGGAGGATATGCTCCACACAGGATGTACATCCCTCAATGGTGATGTCAGACCGTATAGTGGATCCACTGGTAATCCACATCCTGCACCCAACACCGGCATGGGAGACCTAAGTGACGACCTCTCCACAGCGAACCACACACGCGTCATTCGACCGTGTGGTACCCTACAAGGCCTCCATGCCAGTGGTAAACACAGGCCACACTGCTGAGACCCTTACAAATGCCTTCTCTGAGCACCCCTGGGATGTCTGCACCAAGCGATCATGATAACATCAGGACCTTGTCCACCGAAGGCAGGCACATGGTCTGGTGGACCCCAGCCATTGACAAACTGTACAACAACAGTTGGAGCTAATACATGACAGAGCAATATCAGTACCAGGGAAGGCATCACTCATTAATACCGGCGTTAACATACGGTCACACATACAATCATCCAAGGCCGCATGTGGGAGTGGTACTGCAGAGGGCACATGAGACAACCATAGGGCCTTCCTTAGCTGTGGTAGGGACATGGGTGGGAGCGCACAGTCATGCCCGGAATTACTCCAGAATGGTACAATGGTCACTGAACCCACAGACATTGTCAACAAACCAGCGGACATGTTCCATGCATACATCCACCCCCCCCCCAAGAGGGGACGTATCCATCCCACCAGAGTCTAGCCTCCCAAACATCTCGTATGCCCAGGAGTGATCTGATATCTGTTAAGCGGTGAACACAGCACCAATGGGCCCAGATGGTGTCCCTGGCTGTGTGCTACCCAACCTCATTGAGGCACTCGCCTCACACATAAGGCTGCTGTGTCATCTTAGCCTTACTACGGGCTAGGTCCTCGCTGGATGGCATACGGCAGCTGTGGTCCCACTACGCCAGGGTAGTGCTCTTATGGACTGTAGACATTCCTGCCCTATCACCTCGACAAGCCTTGTCTGCAAAGCTGCGGGGAGGTCCATACTGGGGCCCATGAATACAGACAGTGGTGTACAGCCAATACCGGAACATACCCACATCGACTTAGTCAAGGGCAGATCCTGCCTCCCAAACCTGCTCGACCTGTCTGGAGGGTCACTAAGGCCATTGATGGGGTACGCCGGTTTGCACAGACTACCATGACCTGGCGGGAGCGTTCAAACGACACTCCATTGGGACTCATGGAAAGGCTTCGCCAGTACATGTGGGGACATATGTCACATGATGGTTTGCCAACTGGATGGAGGTCACACCACACAGGGTTTGTGTTCCTGGTGCCATGTCAGACTCAAGCTGGTCTCGTGGAGGCCCACAGGGCTCAGTCCTGGGCCCCTCCTGTTCGGCATTCAACCTTCCAATGTGCATGCAAACATAGGGGATTGTGGCAGACAAGGTATGCAGATGACTGCACACCAGCCACCATACCCAACACCCCATCTGACACGGACATCCACCTGGGGCCTCATAGACATGGATAACTGGTGCCAGAGCCATGGCCTGCTGCTACATGCCAGGGAAGGTGCAGACCTACCCAGTGGGAAGGACATGTTCGCCCTGACGTAACATGTAGGTGGTAATCCATTCAACATGGTGGACGTGTTCAGGGACATGGGTACCACACCTGTCGGTAACCTCTGTCAACACACACAATGCCAATGTGGTTGGGAAGACATTCCACTGTGGCCACCTGGTCAGGAAGGAATCACATCCACATCAGGGGAGTTCATTGTACCCCTGTACACTTCACACATCAGACCAGTGATTGCGTACAATGCCACATCTGGGCTGTACCTAACCTGACACCTGCAGCACTCGGAAGGACCACAAACGTTCCAGAGCACAGGGATAAAGGTGCTGAGACATGTGTCACACGCTGCCCGACCAAGAGGACTCCGGCTGTATACCTTCCCAGTACGTCTGCTCTGTGGTGATCTGTGCCTGACATACACGTCCATGTCCGACCTGGGTGACATGGACATGTTCCACCTCCTAGGCTCCAGGCAAACACTGGCACAGAAGCGACTGTCAGAAACCTCAACACGAACATGAATAGGACGTGCTGGGGGAACAGGGTCAACGCCCAGAGACCCCCTACAACATGGAGAGGATTGCCAGCCCATGTGAAGCAGAGCCCCTGACTGACTTTGTCCAAGAGTAATCATGACGTGTGGATGTGTGATCATAGGTATGCGCCAGGCATCATCTCTGTGTCACTGCTGGACAGAGGGACAGTGGACCGATGGATATGGTATCCTCATCCTAAGGGGTGTTAACAGCCACACACAGTCTGGCTAGGCTTACACATGCCGTAGGGCACATAGCCTGGTATGTACATGTGCGCCTATGTACCTATGTAGGGGTCCATGCAGGTTGCGGGTACCTGTGGTATGCTGATATTGCCAGATGTGCCTGTGGGTACCCCACAGCTACACGTGGGGGACTGATAACAGTGCTCCCAGTAAGCACATGCAAGTACACCATAATTGGCATACAGGTTAACTGAACCAACATGGTGCTACACATGTAACCGCCACGCATACCGTGTACACAACAATGAATGCTGCACCTGCACTACATGGTATGTCTGCTGCATGATGTCAGTGCACGACCCACATCACATACGCACCTGTCACCTGTCATACACAACCACCGCAACATACACATCGCGTACTATGCGGACACAGGTATCACATACACCTCTCACTATCTTGTCCACCCTGTGCATCAGAATATGTTTGCATAACCGTGCACCGATGGTGTAGATCACGGTGCTGCGGCAGAGGCTTCATTATATGCCCAGGGTGATATGTGTGCCAGGGGCATAGGCTGTACCAATGGATGACATCATGTGTTTGTGTAAGGGCCTCTGCATTTACTGGGCATGACTGTGCAGAATGCATGTGGATGTGGTGGAGGCCTACAGTTGTGTCTGCTGTGTGTGGGTATGTGTGTACGCAGTTCAGCCATCTGTGATGCCTACACGGGGTATACTTGGCAGCCCCAGACTGTACAGTGCATGTTGTACGGCTCACTGTGTCCGACTGCGGCCACGTGACCCGTGCCTGCCTGGGGTTGCACGGGCACTACCGAGTGGAGGTATGGAGTGGCCACTCTCCAATGACACATGTCCGCTGGAACCATGTCCACGCTGGGACCATTCAGGGCCACGGCCACGTGGCCTGCTGTGTCCTGGTGTGGTTGGTGTAGCACCAGCTGCACTGCTGCTGCTACCAGCACTGTGTGAGTGGGCATGAGAGGTGGCACGCACATGTCGACCTGCACTAGGTGGTGTTGCTGCCTCACGCCACGTGTCCTACGCCTCACCCTACCAGGTGTTCCAGCACAGACAGCTCACGCTCGCGGATTGACATGCCTCGGTCGAGGATTCCAACCATCTCACCTAATCTCCTATCCAGAACATCGGCAAGCTGCTGTTGAGCATTCACCTATGACTGGATGTTCTCATTTAAGGAACGGATTGCGGCCCTCTGCAGCCTCTGCCCTTCTTGGTTCTGCCGTTCGGCACATGCCTGTGCCGCCATTACAGTCTGAAACATGCGTCTGGTGATACCAGCTGCTGCACCCTGTATGGCAGGTGCATGTCTAGCAGTGCTCCTCCTACGAGCAGCACCAGCCACATGCCTGTGTGGCACTTCACCAGTCATTACACTGGCAACATGGTGTGTACCCGCACCTTCTGCAGCCACCAAACATTCCTGCTCGGTGCCAACAGACGCTGACTGTCCTTCCTCTATGGGCAATGGTGATGTGGTATGTGTCGGCATCTGAACCGTGTGCGGGGATGAAGGGGACATAGATGGGATGTTATCCAATGGCACAGCTTCTGCCCGTGATGACCCTGCCTGTGCCTCATGCACATGGTCATCACCGCTAGTATCTGTGGGGACACTAGCATCAGATGGACCGCAGGAGGGGAACGCACCTACAACACCTGTGAATACAAAGACATACCATAAGTTACATTACACACACGCAGACACATGAACACACACACACACACGCAGACACACACAGACACACACACACACACACACACACACATGCGGACACACACGCTGACATACACACACAGACACACACACATGCAGACACATCATGCATGTGATATTGCAGGTGGCATGCAGCATTCCCACACCACAGCCCAGTGAATGCAGCCCAGACATTAATAGTGGTAGTATGCATACTGCCCTGGAGTGCACACTACATCAAGCAGGTGTCCTTTAGAAGGCTTGCAGTACACACATTCATGGTAGTTTGCATGCATCACCGTGATACACCGTGTGGCCGCGGCGGTTAACAGTACACATGGCTGGCGTCACTATGTCATGTAAAACCGCAAACATGTGCGGTATCATGTGGACATGTGACAATGGTGTCCCACCACATGCACCACATCATAATGGATGTCACAGTGCAGTGTTATGTGTACAGTCTACAGATAGAATGCATGTGTAACAAGGATGTCTGTGCAGGTGTGGTTGGTGTGAGCTGTGTACATAGCTGTACAGTGGGGAGTACGGGCACTGTGCCACTGCACGGCAGTAGGACACAGGTATGTTTCTGTGCGATGCGTAACCTGGACGCATTGCATTGCCATGTCTGCAACTCAGTCATGCTGTTCCACAGCACGTATATGGTAGACATTGGTGGCACCTCTAATGGCTGCAGACAGGCATTCCATTTGTCTGGTTTACCACATCGGATGTCCAGGGGGTCCACTACAGCGATGACCGCACTATGTGTGGACAGGGTGCAACGGTAACTACCCACTGCAGATGTACTGTGTGGCAACATGCCTGTAGGTATCACCCATGGCCATGTTTGTCTGGTTCATGGACAATTGTGTGTGATGGGCATCGTGTACACATCCCTGTGGTGGCCCATGTGACATACACCCGTACTAGTCTAAGGTGTCACATTCCCGGAGGCTATGCAGACATTGTGGATGTCTGCTATGTCATGCGTAGGTCATGTCATGGTGTGACAATGTTGCGGACAGACCACCACGTGCATGGGACATGGCATGTGCCATGTCTAGCGTGTGCACCCAATGCAGGGGCATAGGTCACAGTGGTAACACCTGTGTTCTGGCCAGATCACAGCTCACTATGTGGTACTGTGTGCATACCGCAAAGGCATACCGATGCATACTACACATGCAACCATTGTGGAACACCTCCACCATTGTATGCATAGCTGACTGCACATATCACACCGATGGGTTATGTGGTGTCATGCCGGTCTATACTAATGGTTGTATCTACTGTACATGGGTGACGTGTGTCGGTGGTGCAACCTGTATACCGTGACTGGGCCAGACCCAGGTGTGCATGTCATACCTGGACACATGGGGAATATCTATACACCGTATCATGCCTATTACTAGCAACAGTCTCATCTGCGACAGACCCATATCTGTGGGACACGCCAGAGGTACCCGTATAGGGGCGACACAACAGTATACACATTATCCATTACTATCGCCACGGTAAGCACTGTGCATGTCACATCATGCACCTGTGTGTTAGCATGTGCTATGCACATGTCTGCAAACACAATGTAGCATACTGTAGTATGCAGCTTGTGTGGCCATATACCTGGCATGTGTTGCTACATTATGTGGTGTACTATGACACCCACACCTACGTCAGTTATCATACAAACATGCAAGACTGACTTACCAGGCAGCTCCAGGCTCATTGTTTGGGAGACACCCACCTCCACGATGGCAGCGAGGGTTTCTGCATGTTGTTCCCTGAGTGTCCCCAGACTGGCCAGGAGCTCCTCCGTGTGTGTGAGTGGGGGCTGGGTTGGTGGCCCACCACCTGTCCCACCTTGTTGTCTGGCGATTGCAGCGGCACGCTGTTTCGCATGCCGAATTAGGTCTGTGCAGTGTCTGCGGATCTGCTGGTATGTGCGGTTGTGGCCGCTCACGTTGTTCACCCTCCTGCACAAATCCTGCCACACGTCATCACGCTGCTGTGCCTGTAGTGGCACATGGCTGAACAGTATGTCGTAGTTGTCGTGGAGCAACGGTATAATCACTTCATCCTCCTATCGGCTGAAGGCAGGCAGCCCGGAACGTGGCATTATCTGTAAGACATAATGATGTTGACAGCTCACATTTACACTGCTGTACTGGCATACTGCTGGACATACATTGCTATGACATGTACAACATCTGCACAGTAATCTCTGCGATGCATCATGGCAGTGACACAGCCGGCGTGTTGCCGTCACACCATTGAGCAGTGGGTGTCATATCATATCTGTGTGTCACCTCATCACACTGTACGCACCATGTTGATGTTAGCCTGCTGTGGACATGTGTACCTGCCTGCACCTGTGTCCATATCAGTTGGCACAGGGTCCCATGTGACAACAGTTCTACTGTTCACCTGGATGCTGTGTATATGTCACTAGACATCCGTGACACGGCCATTATGAATGTCAGCGGTGGCACTGCATACACGCATGGACACCTGTACATGCATGTGTTGTGCCATGTACATCTACACAGCACTGTATGGGTGTTGGGCAACCTGCCACGGCTCACCTGTGTTGCACATGTGATACACATGGGACAATGTGTAACCATGTGACATTAGCAGGAAAGGTCATGCATAGCATGCGCCGCGCCACATTGTCCACAGCAACACCCAGCACCTGTAACACCACAGGGTGCATCACCGCCACATTACTGCTGTGGATGGTTGATAGTGAAAGTGCCTTTTGTCCATCGCACCATGTAGGACTGTGATAGCACGTGCAGCCTTGCTGGGCAGGGCTGCATGGTATGGCAGGGTATGTCACATACATGGCACTGGGATGTGACCCACCTGGGGGGTACTGATATTGGCAGGGTGGCTGTCCATTCCATATGTCATTGCTATGTGTATATGGACATTACACATGTCTATCATCATGGTGTGGACACTGGCTTTATGCAAGGTAGGCTGCAAGCTGCTTGGTGGGGGTGTGTCTGGTGCATGCAGGTATCGCACATCCATGCATACACATTAACCCTGACAGGTGCTATGTGCTGCGATATTGTTCAACACAGTGCTGTATGTGCCCACACACTGCTATCCCGTGCACATGGATGGTTGCCTGGACTGACATGGGTACCACATATGTCTACATCCAGTGCCTGCTGCCACCCCCATGTCAGCTGGTGCACCGCACAGTGCCACACGGGGAGAGTGGTGTTGGGCACAGCATAGGTATCCATGTATGTGGACAGGGATGTTCACATAGCATGGGCACTGATGGTATCGTCGATCGGACCATACACGTATGACACACCCCACACATACAACCCATTCAATATGTTGTTCACAACACTGACACAGCTATACTGCTATGCGGAGACATTCCCAGATCGTACATACACAGATGCGTGCACATCTGTCTGTGGCATGGGCTGGACTATTGGTGTGGTTCGGCGCATAACATGTTTGAGTGTGGCTGGCGCAGACCTACTGTGCACATGTCTACACAGTAAGCCTGTTCTACAGTAGCCATCGGTGATGTGCTGTGCACATATCAAATCTGCACATTGTGTTGGTGTCTGTCTGTCCACGGGCCAGTGGTGGGACACACAGGGGTATTGGTGAACATATATGCATGCAACCCTGTACTGCTGTACCGCTAGCTTCTCGGATGCTAATGTGTCATAGACCTGCACACCGTACCTGAACAGGTGGTAGTGGGTTGCCACCCATACCCATCTCCTCTTGTGGGTTGCTATCATCCAACACCCTCTTTGTATTGTATGTTCAGGCTATGCACCTGTGGGGCATGTGGGCATGTAATGCAGTACTGCGTGCCTTTGCACCCATCGCAGAACATGTCACACAGGTACACTGGCAGCCGTACACTTCACAGCTTGATGACGGCACAACACATGTTGTACACATGTAACACATGTCCTGTGGGACATGGTCAAATGTACAGGCATGTCCAACAGTCACGTACCACTGCTACCCCTACATGACGGCTATGCAGGACATGTGGCAGTACAGCAACTGTCACATGTACACGTGCAATGCCCCCCTACCTACATTGCGTGGTACTGCCTGTGGGGCATGTGCATCTGCATCCATGCTATGGCCATAGATGACAGTTGTACATTGATATGTGCAACATACCTCATTGGGTGTTCTCATGTGTGCATGTTCAACATGTCTACGCATTGTTTGTGTCTGTCACACAGTCATTGTTGTGCATGCTTTACATGGCAGCCATGGCGTACTGTGTGTGATTCCAGGTACTTCATTGGGATACCAGCATTGTACATTATCACGGCATATTCCAGCCATCACGTAGCCATCCTAGCTGACACTGTTATCCAGCCAGTGGGAGGTGTTCTGCCATCTGCACATACGTCACACAGTACGAGGGTGGCTTGACACACATTCTGGGGACAGGGTTCTGACTGCTGTGGATGTGTGTGATGCTGTCGACGACCATGACTGCGCCAGATGGTCACATCTGGATGTGTAACATTCACAACACACACCTACCTTCACGTAGCAACACATCATCCACAACAATGGACATTCCTGCCAGAACACTGTGTGCAGTATGTCTGTATGACCACTGCAGGCACCACTGGTGGCCACCAGCATGGCTGCCAACAGCACCAGTGTGTATCCCGTGTGACCATGGGTTACACCATTCACAACACACCTGTCTCAGATGACCCTGTTGTGGATCACAGAGCAGTTCCACACATCATGTTACACTATACATCATGCACCGATATGTTGCGGACATGTGAACGGCTGTGCAACTCAACATATGCACACATGACACATCACCTGGTACAACGTGTCTGTCTTACCCACGCGTTATTGTGACCACCCTGTGATGGCATTGTACAGGCTCCGTGGACTGGGACATGTGATGGCTCAAGGTATATTCACCCTCGGTGTGTGTCTAGCCAGGTGTACCGTGGGCAGTGGTCTGCACGGGATACTGTACATTGGCCTACTCTGTCACTGCGACTGTTGACTATGCTCATACTGTACTTATACAGGCATGTGGTATCTGTCCAGTATGACAGTCGTGGTGCGAGCACACTACTGTGGCACACATGACCTGCAGACATCTGCCTAGGGTGTGGAGCTCACATGTACATCTTCACATGCTATGCTGCCTCTGCGGCGGTGTCACATGTCTGTCTCCAGCAGGGCTGTAACAGGCAGGCACGGCATGCAGTAATGTGTGACAATGCTTGCACCTTCCACTGTGCTGCACACAAGCACGGCACACTAGTGCACGCCTGACATTTATCTGCGGTGCCTGGGACCTGCCTCCATGCTCTGCACAGCACACCTGCCAGTCCAGATTGTACACAGATCATACCTCCCAGGCACATACCTGGACTGCAACACACACAGGTGAGGGGATCCCACATCACACAATGTTTTACACACATACTGTACATTTTCCAAACACAATGCATCATAGGTACTCCATGTTCGGATACCCATGTTTGTGACCGCTAGACACATTGTAACACGCAACAGAGAGTACACTGTACACCACAGGTTACATGCTGGCTGTGTTGTCATACTGTACATTGCACCTCGGACAGCTGCTACTGCCATGTGCTGACAGCAACCCACACTTCCCTAGTATGGACTCCCATGTACCTACACATGCTTGGCCATGCACTACACATAGCTGGGTGACACATTACACAACACATACCATACCTACACTACCCTCGGCATGCACCATACCTCCATGTGTCTGCTGTGTTAAACCTAGGGATATCCCCACTCTGGTAGATGAACATATATGTTCACGGCCCTGCTAGCCACAGCCTGGACACACACACATCGCAGCATACATGATACATGTGCTCTACGGCTGGTACTACTGACGTCTGCTGACGGGGGTGGTTAATGGCATGGCACCCCAGCAGATGGACAGTGTACGTGACTATGCTGACACATATCACAGTGCACTTCCGCAACATGTACGCAATGGTAGGGACCATGCTATTCCACACAGAGACATGGCGGTACTGGCCTTTTCACAGACGCCACGGTGGTAGTCATGTTCCATGCACATCTGCTGTATGGGCACATGTGCAGGCTGTTGCATGGTGGGTATATTCACATGTGGGGTGCATCACTTGACAGTCATGGTGGGTCCTCGTGGTCCATCACATGCTCCAAGGCTAGCTACCTACACATGACTGCCGCACATTGCAGTGTGGGCCCTCAGGCAGTGTGGTGGTATGTCTGTGTTGTTTGGCTACATCCACATTCGATGTAGCGTACAACAGTCACCCAGGCATTGCCGACTGAGATGTTGTTGGCAACATGCCAGGCAATGGTGTACCTACCAACAATACACACTCTCACTCACTACAGTGTTGCAATCCATACATGGACATCGCAGTGTCCCTGTGGACACATACATGGTACTGCCATGCACACGTTATGTCCTAGGACACTGTCCCAATGTCACCTTCCGATCTCCCTAGCTGTTATGTCCCACCAACCTGTTTGGTATGTGTCTCCGCAGCAGCCCACTGAATTAACTGCTAGCCTGTTCTTGGACGTTGTGTACCTTGACCACCACACTACCGCATCTATCGCACTACACATGGGTGGTACTGCATTGCACGTGTGGGACTGCATTCGTACACCCATGACTGGACCATTCAGTATGGCACTGGGGCACGTCCTCACATCCGTGCTTCACACTCATTGATGACCTCCATGCCTTTACTGGCACCCTTGTTGGGCCTCTGTGTGCCACAGCACGCCACATACACATGCTGGCCACCTGTCATACCATTGCATGGGTGGTTGGTGTGGTACAGAGGGTAACAGATCAGACATTGTCCCCACATTGCCCTTCAGCACCATTCCACATTCTGGTATTGGCAATGTACACATCCACCATCACATCATACCCTGTGTCTCAGAATGTTAGGCTATATGAATCCTGGACAGGACACACAGTGGTGCAAGCATATCATGCTACCTACTACATGTCAGGTACATGTGGCATTACACAGTCCTCAATCATGTGGCCCCTCATGTTCACTATTTGCTTACATACACAACATGCTGTCACAGAGTACTGTCCATGCCTAGATATCCCACATCTACATACCTGGCACCATTGTAGCTCCACCAGCTCATACTGATAACCGTACAGGTGTCGGTGTGGCAGATACATCGTGTGGATGTCATTGCATCAGGATACATCACACATGGTGCATACACATCACCTTTGCATAGCAACAGTCATCCACTGGGTATCACATGGATACTGTCCCCATACATGCATATCACATTGTACATGGTTGCTGTACACACACATGCCCCACATGGTGCTGTGGTTGCCATATTCCACTGTGGCATGGGTACACATCTGCAGGGCCACGCATATCTGTACTGTGTGTGTTGCTGGTACATAGGTAGCCTTTGTACCTGTGCCATACACACATCTACACACGGGCAGGGTTACAATAACACATTCGTGGTGTACCTTCCACAATGGCTACGACTTTACATGGCATGGCATTATCATGCCGTGATGTATACCAGGCTCAGACAGTTTACATATGCGGATAACAGACGGGGAACACATCTGTACTCATCTGCATACCACATACACAGGGGTGTCATCTACTCTGACATGGGCCATGTCCTCCGCATTAGTGATGCATGTAGTACTCATACATGGCAATTGCAGTGGGCAGGGTGAATGAAGCACTCCTGCATATGTGCACATGCCACATTGCATGGCCTGGGCTTCTGTGTTACTTCCGCGAACCACGACACACACCATGCTGTGGAACGTAGGTCCTGTGCACATCCCACAGGGACACACTGTGGCACTGGTCATGTGATAGCTCCCTTGATGATAGGGTGACACATAGTTAGTCATGGTACCACCACAGCAGCAGTACTGTGTAGACATGCAGTTGACATCCACCTCTGCTGTTCAGTGGACACTACCATGGGGAGGTGACACTACTGTGTACACTGCACATGTGTTTACACATGGACCTGCCGGACTTCATTGTTGCACACATTGCACCTGCTACAGATCGTTTGGACATGGTTACTTGGTGTTCCTTCCATTTCGGGTGGCTATTCTGCTACTACTCTGTCCCATATTTACAGGCCATACATATCCTGTTAGTGTACATAACACTAGGCCATACCTCCATTATGCATGCTATGCCTGTGATACTGTGTATGATGTCTGTCATATCCACCATGACAGCTTTACATTACACATACTTGACATAGTAACCCCTACTGCGAGGCATGCGTGCCGTCGTGCGCGATACGTATGACATTGACGGTATATGCCCATACACATGTGTGCTGTGACAGTATACATACATGTCCTATTCCCTGCTGTGGCACTTCCTTGTTGGACATCCACTGCCAGCATCGGCGTGGGTGGTGGCATTGTTCTGTGTTTTGCCCCCCTGTGGCAGCCCTTGGGTTATCCGGCTGTGTACATGATGTCCCACTGCTGTGCACACGGTGTCCACAGTCGTTGGTATGCTCAGCGGGATAGCACTACATAACCACCTTTCACCACTCTCTGCTTTATGGACAGGTATCCTTACTTACAAACACCGTTCACATACAGTGCAGCTTCGTCATACACATCATGCGTTACACACCAGTACATCTCGTGGGTTCTACATACCTTTCCTGTGTTTCCTTCCGTTTTCCGTTGCGAGTCTCGCTATAGCGTTGTCTCTCACTCGATCCGTTTTTTATTTGTGGTTTGGTATGAGCATACAGTTTGAATATCCTAGGAGTCTCCCTTATATCCATCGTCACCTGCGACATGTGGGTTCATCACACCAATAGCTGTTCGTCGGTGTGTACTTGTGTGCATATCACCTGTGCATCTACTCCATTCGTACATTACGCGTCGTAACTAGGGCATGGTTGCATTCCTCGCCTGGGCGTTGGTTATTTGCACTACCTTCGTGGAGATGGTCTGTATTGTGTTATGTTATGTGTAACTGCAGCCGCTATGTGTGGCGTCAGGTACATTTCGCAGTGGTGTTAGCTGTGGATTGTGTGTGTTGGGTATGGTATTGTTCGACATGTGGGTGTCCCTGTCCTGGCGGTGTCTGTCGATGGCGTTTTGCATTCGGATGTGTAACATAGCTCTTGTATTCCTTTAAACAACGGATGCAGGTATGCATCCCCTGCTCATAGTGTGTCCCACGCGAGATGTTGCGGTTATGCCGCTGTCATTGACTGCCTGTATGTTTGTGCTGCTATTGTGGCTTGTATCCCTTTGATATGTGCGATGGGGTATATCAGCGGTTGTGGGTGTGGTGCGGGTTGTGGGCCTTGCATTTCTACATACGGTATGCTTGTGTGTGTGCTCCATCCCTGCCTGGGGAGCTGCAAGTTACCTGTCTGTTGTTCTGGGAGTGTAGGTTGTGTTGATGTCGTCTGGTGTCGGTATCGCCTGCATGTGTGCTTCCTGCATGTATTCCTCCATCACATCGGTAGTATATCTGCGGTTGTTCGTACGTACCGACTATCCCTTGGCATTTTGTCCCGGATATTTACGGTCATTGTGGTCCTGTACTTGGGATGGCCTGTATGCTACCGGTTGCCACCTATTCGGGTGGCAATTGCTTGTTTGACACTCGTAGAACACACAGCGGTGTTTACGGGCGCACGTAGCCACGATCGGTGCCGGGGTAGCACATGCGTATTTCCGCGGTACATGACTATTGCTGTGTAACGTTGCCGACGTATCGTTTTGCAAATAACATATCGGTGTCATACATACGGTCATGGTTTGTACATACATCCTTTGCATTTCATGTTGGCTATAGTCCTGTGGTACATTCTGGGACATTTTCGCTTTGCATCGTTTTACGTCGCCACGCACCTAGCCAGGGAGGGGCTCTCAGTACTACTTTGGGGGTACTGCTGTACATACGCCTGTGGTTCCTATACTGCATGCCTACACATGTTATTCCACTCCGCCTGTCACATGTCACCTACATACACATTTTACAGTGGCACACACATTACACTCGCACAGCGGAACACACGACACCCTCACCGCACACATACTGCCGCTGTCACAGGGACGGTTGCACACAGTACCTGCGTTGCCCGCATCACCGGTGTTGGTGTCTACCTCCGCCCTCATATCCTAATAATGTTACCCGCACATGTACTGTTACTGTACCGTGGCCTGGCGATCATCCCGACTCGCGATTATGCATTTAGGTAGGTTGACCTTTCCATGGGTGGCGTTCCCTGTTCTGTCAACCCTCCCGGATACTCAGGTTGTCGTTCACTATGTTTACTATGTACAGATATCGCGTCTTACTTCTCTGTCACCTTGCATCCCTCTGATTCCCTGTCTTACCTGTTGTACTTTATATATGTGTATGTGTACATATATTTCTATGTGTGTAATGATATCTATTTCCATATCTGTGTATGCACATATCTACATATGTAAACACCTTGCGGCGTACGTGGCAGCATACGGCAACGCCGTCTGCTGTAGGACCGATGTCTGATTAAGGTGTTGGCGTTCCATGCTCCGCTGGCTGTTGGGTGTGCAGTGTTTGGGTGCTACCTATGTTGGAGTCACACATGGGACCACCCATACGGTACACATTATGGGCGGCCATGTTTGCGTGCCGTCCATTTCACTGTGTGTGCAGGTAGGGAGGTGTCAGTCCATGGGGCCTACGCTGTCAGAGTATGTGCTATACGTTCCCTCTTTGCCAGGGCATAGGCATATTGGGTACGCCTCCGTCTGCCTACTGGGGCTGGCACAGTGTGTTCATGGCACTGAACCCTCTGTGCCTGTGCTTGCCTTGGCAGTTGTGGTGGGCTTTGTGGCCCTTCACCATTATGTCCCTGCAGCAGCTGTTTCCGCAGGATCATATTATGTAGCATGGCACATACTATGAATATGTGGGCACATGTGCCTGGAGAGTACTGCAGGGCTCCACGGGATGTATCCAAGCACCGGAACCGTGATTTCAGCATCCCAAACACACTCTCTATGATTATTCTGGTTTGTGCATGTGCCTCATTATGGCGTTCTTGCATGTGTGTGTGTGCATTTCTGATGGGTGTCATCATCCACGGCTCCAGTGCATAGCCAGCATCCCCACAAGGTGGCCTTGTGTGATGTCCCCTGGCGAATACCTGATACAGCTGTGAGGCATGCCAGATATGGGAGTCGTGGTAGCTTCCAGGGCTGCCAGCACACACATCCATGATAATGCCTCGCATTACCACACGACCTGGCAATTGATGGAGGGAATCCCTTGCGGTTTATGTAGCGCTACCCTGCTCCCCAGGTGGTGACTTGATTTGTATGTGCGTACAGTCTATCACCCAGTACCTCCGGTATTGTGCCACACGGTGGAAGTGGCGCATATTGCTAGCCAACTCCTCCTGAGATCTGGGAAGTATATATACTCATGGGCATGTCGTAACATGGCATCCAGAAACTGGTGTAGTACCCTGGATGCTGATGCCTGTGAGATGCCCATTATATCCCGGTTGGCCTTTGAAAGGTACCTGTAGCCAGTATTCGCAAACACATACCTTTGTGTCCACTGGGATGTGCTCCCCTCTGTTGTTTCTTGTTCTCAGGCGTGGCGGCACAGCTCCGCTATTTGCTGTAACGTGTCCCTGTCCACCCTGTAACGCTCTACTATCTCTAGGTCTTGAAGCCCCTGGTAGGTTACCCTTGGTCTGAACACTCTCCTTCTCCTCTGAGCCTCACGGTAGTTGTCGGCACCCTCCTCCGCAACTCCGTCTGTCTCTGACACATGCTGATGTATCACGACCCACGGCACCCAACATATACATTTTAAAAGTTCCCGTGTGCTTACACCTAAAGTGCGGCATTTGGGAATCTGGCGCTGTGTGCATTCACACTTTATACTGTTGTGCTGTACCCGGTGATGTCATTGGGTGTCTGTGTGGCCGTATCTGTGGATTATCTTCCGTGTTTTACCGTTGGCACTGCAACACTGTTGCCTTTGGTGTTACATTACACTTGCCTGCATTGGTTTAGTTTTAGACCTTACCTTACTGTTTCTGCGTTGCACCTACTATTTCCTGGATTGCATCCTGCAGAGCCCTGTCATGTGTCGTTTCTGGGACATGGCATATCATGCATTTTGTCTGCCGCCGCCGTTATGCTACCTCTCTACTTGGCTGTGCTGTATCGGTTCTTCACTCTTTGCAATACTGCTACATCCCTACTTTCTTTGCATTCATATGCCTCCCTTTCCTGTTTTGCGGGTTTCTGCATGCAGAGTTGTCAGCTGCCAATTGCCCTTCGTGGGTTGATTGGTGTTGATTGCTCATTACGACTCCAATTACACTGCTTCCGCATTTCCTCATATTCTCCGCATCACCTTCCTGTATCCGTTGTTGTTGTTGTGAGGCGGCCGTCACATGACTGGGTTAGGGGCGTAGTCATCCTCGTGCACATGCATCTCTGCGCATTGTGTACTCTCAGCGCAACTATTTCCCCACCACGCGGTC